>NC_058131.1:431191174-431491174 GCF_016433145.1 Gracilinanus agilis
CCCTCTTTGTGTGTAATAGAATATCCTATTTTCTTATTCACTCAAGTTTCTCTTGGTGTCCCCTGCTATTCACCCCCTCTTTCCCATCCCCTATGCCATCTTAGATTATTTAGTGTTCCACCCTCACCCTGTGAATTATTCTTCTGATTACTATAATAGTGAATACTATAACAGTGAATAGAGTTCACTACAGAGAATTATACATAACATTTCTCTACATAGGAATACAGATAATTAGATCTCACTGAGGCCCTTAAAAAGGCAAATTTAAAAATTATAAGTTTTCTTTCTTTCCCCTCTGTATCTTATTTACCTTTTCAGGTTTCTCTCGGTTTTTGTGGTTGGATATCAAACTTTCCATTTAGCCCTGGTCTTTTCTGTGCAAATACCTGGAATTCTTCAATTTTGTTGAATGCCCATACTTTACCCTGGAAATATATAGTCAATTTTGATGGGTAGTTGATCCGTGGTTGCAGGCCCAGCTCTCTTGCCTTTCTGAATATCGTATTCCAAGCCTTGCGATCTTTTAGCGTGGAGGCTGCCAGATCCTGTGTGATCCTGATTGGTGTTCCTTGATATTTGAATTGTTTCTTTCTGGCTTCTTGTAAGATTTTTTCTTTTGCTTGGAAACTCTTGAACTTGGCAATTATATTTCTGGGTGTTTTCTTTTCTTGATCAAATGTCGCAGGTGTTCTATGAATCCTTTCAATGTCTATATTGCCCTCTTGTTGTAGGACTTCAGGGCAATTTTGCTGAATTATTTCTGTTAGTATGGAGTCCAGGTTTCTATTAATTTCTGGTTTTTCTGGAAGACCAATTATTCTCAAATTGTCTCTTCTAGACCGGTTTTCTTGGTCTGTCACTCTCTCATTGAGATATTTCATGTTTCCTTCTATTTTTTCAGTCTTTTGACTTTGTTTTATTTGTTCTTGTTGTCTTGAGAGATCATTAGCTTCCAATTGCTCAATTCTAGCCTTTAGGGATTGGTTTTCGGCTATAATCTTTCGGTTTTTGGCTATAATCTTCTGGTTTTCAGCTATAATCTTCTGGTATTCCTTTTCAATCTGGTCATTTCTGTTGTTCAATTTACTTATCAGTTCATTTGGTTTCTGAGCCTCACTTTCCAATTGCAAGATTCTACCTTTTAAACTGTTATTTTCTTGCCAGATCTCTTCCATTTTCCTCAAAATCTCAGTTTTGAACTCTTCCATAGCTTGTGAGGAGTTTTCCTTATTTGAGGAGGGTCCGGATGCTTGTTTGTTCTCCTCCTCTGTTTGCTCGGTTGTCTGGATTTTCTCTGTGTAAAAATTGTCGAGTGTTAAAGACTTCTTTTTCTTGTTGTTAATCTTTCTCTTCTGAGCTTCCTGAGACTGGATAGCCATCGTTAGCCCAGCAGCTTCTCAGGTTTATCCTTGTGCTCAGGGTCTGTCCGCGGTCTATTGGCTCCTGAGGTCTGTCTGGTTTTTTCCAAGGTCAAGCCCCCTGGTGGACCCCCTTGCTTGATCCTCTGCAGGAGGTTTCTTTACAAGTCTCAAGGCACTGCTTCCACAGTCGTATGCCCGTCTGTACTGGTTCCCCACTCAGGGTTTCAGAGCTTTGGCTGTGTCTGCCTCCACCCACGCCTCCACCCGTGCCTGCGCTCTCAGCCCACGCTCTGCGTCTGCTCCCAGTGTCCTGCTCCTGCGCTCAAATTCCGCGTGCACTCGCTAGCTTCCTGGGGTCCCAAATCCCGCTGCTCTCAGGAACAGGCCCCGGAGCCGCCAATGACTCAAAGGGTGCCCCAAACTTGCTCCACCTCTTCCTAGCTGGCCTTGGCGCTATAGGTGTTGTGTGTGGAGGGGGTGGGAGTGGGGTGGTTGCTCAGCCTGCGATTTAGTGAGAGCTGTTTCACCCCTTTATAGCATGGAAATGCCTCGATTCCACGTACCTTCCACGCTGTGCCCTGTTATGGGGTTCCTCCGTTCGTCTGGACTTGTTTTTATGTCCCCTTGAGGAGTTTTGTGTGTTTCGGTCAGGAGAGGTTAAGAGCTGCTTCTTACTCTGCCGCCATCTTAACCCGGAACCGAAAGTTGTTTTTTTAATCACCTACAAGCCCTTGAGAAAAGGCACAGAGACCACACACTTTCAGAGCTGGGAGCGACCTTATTGGCCTCTTATTATTATTATTATCTTATTATCAGAATTACCTCTATCTATAAAATAGAAAAAAAATAGAAATAGAAATAGAAAAAAATAGAAAAAAATGGTATTTGAGGACACTATTCATGGAAACAAAACAATGCCTAAAATAGGGAAGTTTAGAGCAGAGCCTAGATTAAGAATGGAGATTCCGTATAGGCAAGGGGCTCCAAAACTCCTGTTTGGGGATGATACTGTACAACATGAGAGCTTCCTAAATGAGATCCAGGACTATTCAAGAGTCCTCCTTATCTGTGGGGGGAAAAAAAAGTGGATGAGGATTGCCTGTTATCTAGCTAATAATACACAACTGCATGGACGACCAAAAGAACTAGCTCACCAGTACTAGGACAGACACTGCAGACAGACAAGTAGTTGGGTTCACATATGAATAGGAGGAAAAGTGAGTATAGATGTTATTCCCTCCCTGAGCCAATTCCAATGAGAGTCACATTTAAGTGTTGTCCCTCATCACCTTTATCCTCCCCTGTTTAACAGCTTTTTGATACTTCTTCAGATGAGACAATTTACCCCATTCTACTTCTCCCTTCCTTTTTCTCTCAGTACAATCTTCTTTTTCACTACTTTATTTTTAAAAATATCATATCATCATAATCAACTTACCCACACCCCCTATGTATAGTCCTTCTAACTGCTCTAGTAATGATAAAATTCTTAAATTATAATTTTTAAGAATTATAAATATCACCTTCCTATATAACAATGTAATCAGTTTGACTTCATTGAATCTCTTAAGTTTTCTCTTTCCTATTTACCTTTTTGTGCTTCTCTTGAGTCCTGTGTTTAAACATCAGATTTTCTGTTCAGGTCTTGTCTTTTCATCAGGAATTCTTGGAAATCCTCTATTTCATTAAATGATCATTTCCCTCCTCTGATAGGATATACTTGGTTTTGCTGGGTAGGTGATTCTTTGCATTCTAGAATATCACATTCCAAGTTGTATGATCCTTCAATGTAGAATGTGCCAAATACTCTGTAATCCTGACTATGGCTCCATGATATTTGAACTTTTTCTTTCTAATTGCAGTATTTTCTCCTTGGCCTGGTTTTCTTTGAAAATTTCATGTAAAATGATGTGTAGACTTTTTTTTTTTCATCATTGCTTTTAGGCAGTCCAGTAATTCTCAATTATCTCTTTTGGATCTATTTTTCAGGTCAGTTGTTTTTCCAATTAGATATTTCATATTTTCTAATATTTTTTTCATACTTTTGAATTTGTTTTCTTTTTTTAAGATTCTTTATAGAGGATTCAAAATTTTATTTTATTTTTTTATTTTAAAAAATTTTTCCTATGTTTACATGATTCATTTTCTTTCCCTCTCCTTGTTTTTTTGTTTCTTGATGTCTCAGGAAATCAATAGCTTCCACTTGCCAAATTCTAATTTTTCTTTTTTCTTTTTTTTATTTTTTTAAACCCTTTACTTCTGTGTATTGGCTCCTTGGTGGAAGAGTGGTAAGGGTGGGCAATGGGAGTCAAGTGACTTGCCCAGGGTCACACAGCTGGGAAGTGTCTGAGGCCAGATTCGAATTCTAATTTTTAAGAAATTATTTCATTCAGAAAAATTTGAACCTCCTTTTCCATTTTGCCAGTTCTACGTTTTATGAAGTTCTTTTCTTCATTGGATTTTTAAAATCTCTTTGTCCATTTGGCCAATTCTGCTTTTTAAACAATATTTTCAGTAGATTTTAGTGCCTCCTTTACTATTTGGTCAAACCTCCTTTTTAAGGTGTTATTTTCTTCTTGAATCGCTTTCATTTCTTTTCCCTACTTTTCCTTTACATCTTTTATTTGCTTTTTGAAATCCTTTTTGAGCTCTTTCAGAGTCTGAAATTTCCATTTTTATTTTCTGCTCTTTTCAGATCTAGTTCTGGGTGTCTGCAAGTTTGTTTTTCTAAGGTGGTTTTCTAAGGCCTGTGAGCTAAGATCTCTGATGGCTGCCTCCCACTGTTGATTGAGTGTCCCTCAGGACCTGCAGTTGGTTCACCAGGGCTTGGGGCCTCAGCAGGGGCTTGCATTGGTGCTCAGGACCTCACTACAGGCTTCCCACAAACCAGGAGCACTAGGTAGGAGAGTGCACTGGGCTCAGAACTTTGAGGGGTGGGCATGAGGATACTCTGCTTTTGACTTAGGCAGAGTCTCAAGGTCTCACTTGCTAGCCTGAGCCTGGGTTCAGAAACTTGAGTAGCAGATGAGGAAAGTGGCTCACTCTTAGGCTATGCTTTTGGTGTGACCTTGCTAAGGACTACTCCAGTGAAATAGACTTTCTTTCCCTACCTTCCAAGTTGTTTTCTGCATGAAAGTTTCCTCATGCCATCCCTTTATTTTTTCTGCTACTCTGGTATTAATCTTAAAGCTTTATTTTAAGGTTTGCTGGAAGAGCTTTTTGGAGAGATTCAGATGCTCCTGTCTCTACCTGGCCATCTTGGCTCTGCCTTTCTCAGAGGTGAGCAGCATTTTTCATTATGAATCTTCTTGAATTTTTAAAGGTCTGTTTTCCCCTCTGTATGATTATACTCAGTTTTGTAGAGTAAGTCATTCTTGTACATCCTTTCCCTTCTGGAATATCATATTTAAGCTCTCCATTCCTTTATAACAATGGCTCCAAACAACTGGACCAAATTTGATCACCTAACACAAAATGATGATAGAACTCCCTTTCAGTTTATGGACAGGCTTATTAATTGGGAGCTAGATATTTGGACTTGGATTTATCAACAGAGCAAGGAATATGACAACTGGGGAGACAATCTGTAAACAATTCTAGCAGAGTGGTCCAGGATTACTTTAAGATGCATAGTCCCAAATGGCCAAAAATTATCTGGATCAATTAAAGAAAATAGCTGTGTATGTCACTAAAGGACATGAAGAGACAAAGGTACAAACTAATGATCTCTTAAATACCATACAAAAAGAACTAAAATCATTATGAAATAAAATAGAAAAGCAGGAAAGAGGGCATGATGATTCCACACCAATACCACTTGCCCTTCTGTGAAAGCCTTAAACTATTGAAACTGCCATTGATATTTAACTATTATAGGACTTAGTACAAATGTCTGATTTGAGGAAATGGGATCAACAAAGGAGCACAGATTTCATCAATACAGTGCCAAAGACTCACAACTATCTATATAGTGCCAAAGAAGCACATACCTAACCTGCATGAACGAACACACGGGTCAAATAGAGAAACCAATCCTAATAGGATTGCTCAGACTTCTATGCCAATAAAAATGACTTGAACTGGGGCAGCTGGGTAGCTCAGTGGATTGAGAGCCAGGCCTAGAGACAGGAGGTCCTAGGTTCAAATCCGGCCTCAGACACTTCCCAGCTGTGTGACCCTGGGCAAGTCACTTGACCCCCATTGCCTACCCTTGCCACTCATCCACCTATAAGTCAATACACAGAAGTTAAGGGTTTAAAATTAAAAAAAAATGACTTGAACGTAGTGTGAGAATAGAGGTTGCAACACTTAACATACATTAAGATGTAGGATTCCTCAAACCACACTCCTTATGAAAATTTATATATCAAATACTTAACAATTGGCTGTTCTGGCTCCATATTCTATCCTTGAGAAGAAATGAAAGAAGAAAAGAAGAAATGATATAATATCAGACCAATAATACAAATCTAGTCCTTTTTCTAAATTTACTATGGTGGTTGACTGTGGTACTGGCTGCTAAGTGGGTATGTGAATGATATCAAACATGGATTATTTTAATTAGACATTATTCAAAGACCTAGTGTGATTTTCTTCGAAGACCTAGTGTGATTTTCTTTTTTTTTCTTATTTAGAATTTTTTCACATGAAATTTTAGAATTGGATGTTTAGAATTTTTCATCCACTAGTTATTTGGCCTTTTTGTGCTAAATTTTCCTGATGAATTGGATTGGCAATGATTCATATGCCTCCTGCCCTGGCCTTATATCCCTGTGATTTCAATGTTTCTTTCTATCCTCCTCAGGGGGGAATGTATTTTTATTTCATATGGAGAATTAGGTTGTTTTAGGAAAAGAAGTTTACTGCCTCCTGGAATCTAAAAGGAGATGCCCATGGAGACCACATGGAGAATGCAATGATCCAGGAGCCTAAGAAAGCAACCAGATGTGCAAAATTTTGAACCTTGGGGGGGGGTTTAAATTCATTTGTCTGGTTTAAAATTCATTTGTCTTGAAAAAAATTCATTTGTTTTGTTAAATTCATCTGTTTTATTTAAATGCATTTGTTTTATATATATACATATATATATGCATATATATATGTTTTGTTGTAAAAGAGGAGGACTGCCCCCTGAATTTTTTTTTTGTAAAAGAAGCTCCAAGTATTTCATTTCCTTATATTGTAAAAAAATTGTTACCATTCTCCCCTTGTATTGATGTATATACCCTTTATTTTATTGTGATTGAAAATTTATTTATGTTTGTTATGATCCATTGGGGAGACTGGTCTCCCAAAGGATCACAGAGGGGAATGTGTCATTTGGAATTGTTGTAAGCCCTGGAAGACTACGATTCCCAGGGCTCTCTGCTATAACTTCCCCTGACACCTCCCACTTCCTTTGTGGGAGGTGTCAGAGAAAGTATAAAGGAAAAAGTTTGGTACCTTTTCTTTCATTCTACCCTGGAGTCTCTCTGCTCTCTCAAGCCTGGAGGCTGGCTGACACTAGCTTTTTTCCCTTTCTATCTACCTCCTAGTTTTCCCTAGACTTTCCCTTTTCTCATTTAAATAAAACCTAACTATTCTAAACCCTAAAGTTGCTCTCAGAATTTTTATCCTATCTACCTTCTAATTTTCCCTAGACCTTCCCTTTTCTCATTTAAATAAAACTTAGCTATTCTAAACCCTAAAGTTGCTCTCAGATCTTTTATTTGAACCCCTAAAGGGCTCTGGTCAATTTTCCCCTGATGGGGCTGGGGACCCACTACCTTCCTTTCCCTTCCTCTCTCCTTTCTCCCATCCAACTTTCCTACTTTCCTCCCTTCACCCCCTCACAGCTGCTAAGTCTTATGTGATCCTGACTGTGGCTCCTCAGTGATTGAATTTTTTCTGTCTGCTTGCAGTATTTTTTCTTCAGCCTTGAAGATCCTAATTTTGTCTATAATTAAGTTAGAGTTCCTAAATCCTTCAAAGATGCTTATCTTTACAATGTTGTTTTTATTATATAAATTGTTCTCTTGCTTCTGCATACATTAGTTCATATAAACCTTTCAAAGTTTTTTCCAAAACCATCCTCTTCTTCTTTTCTCATACCACAATAGCATTTCATCACATTTATATACTATAACTCAATGAGCCATTCCCCAATTAAAAGAGCAACTATAAATATTTCATACATCCTTAGGGTTTGTTTTGCTTGGGACTAATTCCTCCCTCCTTTATTCACTCCCTCCTTTCTTTCCTTTTCTTCCTATTTACATACTGGGCAAAATGTATTTCATACCCATCTGTGCAGCTCAGTGGTTCAACAGATAGAAGTTCTGGCTCTGGAATAAGGAGAACCTGAGTTCAAATTTGACCTCAGCCATTTACTAGTGGTGGAACCTTGGATAAGTCACTTATCCCTGTTTGCCTCAGTTTCATCATCTGTAAAATGAGCTGGAGAAGGAAATGGCAAACCACTCCAGTATCTTTGCAAAGGAAACCCCAAATGGGGTCATAGACAGGACTGACAATAAGAGCCCAGCTGTGTGCGTATATTCTTACCTCCTTTGACCAGTTCAGATGAACATAAGGTACAAGTGCCACCCAGTAACCAACCCTTTCCTCCTAATTTTCAGTCTTATGCTTGGATATGTCCACGATGTGAGATCATTTTCCCTCCATCCTTTCTTTCTCTTTTCCCTTCTCATTAATGTCTTTCTCCCTTTCTTTCCTTTGAAGTTCATCAAAACATCAAAATATTTCCAGGCCATCTGTCTTCTTAGACTCCTTCCATAACCCCTGATGATAGAATCCTTAGGAAATACATTTCATCTTCCCCTACTGGAATGTAAATTACAACGTAGGCCATTTTCTTGCTGTGGTATATGTTTTATCCCTCACTGAAACGCTTTATTTGGGATGCCCTTAGCCAGACCCAGTGGCCAGTATCCAAAGACCTCCCTGATGGTTTGCCAGTTGGGTGTGGAAAAGTGACTTACTCTGATTTTTTTTCTCTTGGATTTTGTGGTCTGGATTTGGTCTGGTGCACATTCTAGATCTTTCCAGAGGAGTTGTGGGTGGGTGGGAAGCCTGCTGTGCTTCCTGCTACTCTTCCAGATTGGCTCTACCTTTATCTCTTTTTGTCTCTCACTTTTTAAAAATTTTAAACCCATACTCTATTTCTTAGTAACTATTTTAGGACAGTAAGACAAAGGCTAGGCAAATGGGGTTAAGTGGCTTGCCCAGGGTCAAGCTAGGAAGTGTGTCTGAGGTCAGATTTGAACCCAGAACCTCTTGACTCCAGGCCTGACAATCTACTGAACCACCTTGCTGCCCCTATATTTTAATATATAGTGCTTCTTTGCTGCCTTCTCCTCTCCTCTGTTCTATTCACTTTTTTTTTAAACCCTTGTACTTCTGTGTATTGTCTCATAGGTGGAAGATTGGTAAGGGTGGGCAATGGGGGTCAAGTGACTTGCCCAGGATCACACAGCTGGGAAGTGGCTGAGGCCAGGTTTGAACCTAGGACCTCCTGTCTCTAGGCCTGACTCTCACTCCACTGAGCTACCCAGCTGCCCCCATGTTCTATTCACTTTTAATCAAACATCCCCCTTCTGAGGCACAGAACTCAGAGTTCTGAATCCCAGATTGTATCAAGGCTTAGTGCCATTTATGAGGTCATATTTGTCTCCTTGCTCAGCATTTCTAGTTTACCTTGCTTACTACCAGTGCTTTGTGCATTGGTCGTATACATTGGAGGATAAAGATTTCATTGAATGAATTTCACTCATTCATTCTCTTTTCTTGGATTTGGGGTCCTTTATATTCCTGTGTGTGTCTATTGGTAATCTCCAAGTTGTTCTTCTTGACCTATGAACAGATTTCCCCTGTCCCTCCCCTTTTCAGTTTAAAGTCCTTCTTTCTATTAAAAGCTGGGGAGCAGAGAGGACAGGGTGCTTGATGAGAGGCGGATACCCTTGATGCCTCAGACGCTAACTCTGTGACCCTGGGCAAGTCACTTAACCTCTCTGCCTTAGTTAACTAATTTAAAAAAATGAGGAATGTGGACTCAACAAACTTTTGACCCTTTTCAGTTAGCTGTAAAATCTATGGTCCCGTGATTCCTTTTAATCAGAGTTGCTGAACTCCTCACAGATATATCATATTATCCATTAGGTGCACACTCTGCATGGCCTCCTAGGGTTTTTGCCCATTGTAAAGCAATATACAGATGTGGTTTATTATTAAACATAAAATATATATTACATGTGTAAATATTAAAAATGATAAAGGCTGGTATAAATATATAAATTAGTATTTTAATTAAAGCCATGTTGATAGATAAAATCATTAGACCACGCGCTTGTAAGCATTCAAAACTGCCGCCTCCATTTTGTCTCCTCTTTCCTGGCCATGGCCTACTCGCAAAAGAGAGCACTCCCTCCTAACCCACGAGATTTAAGCTCTCCCCTGCGTCAAGACATGGAGATGGAAATCAGTTGGACCATGTTGGATCACGGGAAATGTAGTTTTATACATTTCCCAAATTTCACTTTTTACAATTCCCCGTGAGGTCCGGCAAAAAAAAAGGTTAGTCCTTTTTTCTTCGCTGGACCTGTAAAAATAGACAACTTCTAAATTTTTCAGGAATTTTGGGGATAAAAGAAATAGATGAACAAATGGTTAAAATTAGACGCATTGACAAAAAACCAATTTGGGGGCTGTCCCCCACTGGCATAACAGTGTACAATTAAAACAATACATACAACTCAATTTCAACTCCCCATAGTTCAATCAACTGCACCCCAAAGTTCAAAGTTTGGTCTTCATGGTACAGTGAAGGCTTTTCAGACATCTTCATGGTGTCTTCACCAAAACAAGTTCGTCATCTGGATTCTGGGGAGATGGCAAGATCCTTATCCTGAAATTATTCTCAAAAGAATTTAAACCTTACATTATAGATTACAAAACATACATTTTCTTCTAAGATTTTATATAATTCCCCGTGAAATTACTCCTAAAAGAGTTAAATAAATATACATATATTTTTACATTATCGAATTTTAAAAAACTTAACAGATATCCCCGTGAGGTAATTCTTAAACACACCTTTTTTCTAAAAAAAAAAAGTACCTCAGGTCAGCTAAGGATGAGTGGCTGAGTCCTGGGGGTTATATGAAGTCAATTGGCAAAATAAAAAGAATAAAATTCAAGAAAAAAGAAGAAAACATTAACTTGTAAATGTAAAATGTGCAAAATCTAGGGAAAATAAACTTAGACCTTTGAATGAAGGTCTAATTAAAGTGAATTCCGCAGTGTGCAATTACCCATCCAGGGCCAGGACTTAAGGAAAATGTCTCTCTCTGATCTGACTTATCATCAGCTTTTTAGGGAAGTGAGCCAAATAAATAACCAATCTTAGGTGCTTTCTAGGAATCTAAGTCGAGGGGACCCACGTCCTCTAAAGTTTTAGAAAAGACTGGGACTCCAGGACTCAAACCCCAATTTCCAAGCTCTAAAGTATTGGCATAGAACTGCTATTTTGCAGATCTTAGTCAGTCAAGTCTCTGACCATGTGCTTTCTTTAGCACTATTAATGGCTTTCATATTCCCTTCTGGAATCAAAGAGGCATTTAAATCACAGTCCTATAGGCTCAGGTATTTGCTGTAGAATCAGAAAAAGGATAAATAATGATTATATATGTACTTCCAGTACAAGATGAGAAAAAAGGAAAATCAATTGCTCATTAGAAAAATGTTTTAAAAATCAAAAAAATATATATATATAGCTTAGAACTAGAAGGGTTATGTTACCCCAAAATGAGACTTTCATTTTGTGAGTGAAAATGGATCTTACAAAAAGCAGATTCACAATGCACATTCAAATAGAGTACCATTATTTCCAATAGCACATTTTAAAACAATAAACAGTGATGTTTAAAATCATATACTTGTTACAACTTTTAACCCTTGGCAAATGCTGTTATTGCTTCCATAGCAAAGAATATACAGGAGCTCCTTGACTCTCTGTATTTAAAAAAATCCTGGATAGGAAATGCTTCTACCCATTTAAGGCAATAATATCTCTTATAATAAAATATATAAAAGCTTTATCCTTTAAGACAACAATTCTTAAGGATTTAAAGTAAAAGTTAAAAAGTTCTCTTGTAAAATTACAAGGTAATATTTAAAGCATGGAAACTTTCAAGGTTCTTTGCAATTACCAAGACAGAATAAATTTTTAAAAGACATGTGCTCTATAAGATGTACATATAACCGCATCGTTTCTGATACAGTAAGCTTTAAGTAAATTAGGAAATATAATAACATCATAAGCAGAAACTTCATTAGCGTAAAATGATTCAGTGCAACAGGAAAATCAACGAAGTAAGCAGGATTAATTTACAAAAGTAATTAACAAAATACAGTAAGATACAGTCTTTTTAAAACAGAATTAAAGCTCATTCAGTTCCGAGGTTTTAAAAGTTCACCCCTGATTTCAATTTAAGGTTCTTTTGATTGAGTTCTGCTGAGTTTAAGGGGTTGTTTTTTTTTTTTTTTTCTAAAAGTTCAAAGTTCTTCCCCTGAGTTCAGTTTTTAATCACAAGCAAGTCTGAATAGGCCATTCGGCCCCATTAAGGGTAAATGCTAGGTCCACGTGGTGTCGGGTCATTGTAGAAAATCCCACCTGTAGAGCTTGTGTGGGTGGCTAAATTAGGTCTGTAGAGAAAACACGTGGAAGGCTAGAATGCAGGCCATTACCAAACCAAGAGAGGGGGTAGCAGGGACAATACCAAATCCTAAGGAGTAGTGGTGGAGGTCTCCGAAGATCTCGGCAAGTCTGGACTGGGTTCGCTGTTGGGGCTCAGGGTTCTAGGCTGGAAGCGATCAGGATCAGCAGCATCAGCAGCATCAGCGGCAGGAATGGAGATCAAGTCAGGAGATCGCCAGTAGGAATGGAGATCAGTGGCAGAGACAGTCTGGCTGGGCTCCGGGATTCTATCAGAGCCAGCAAGGGCCACCAGGCCCGGGGCATTCAGCAAAATAATTCGCAGCCCAGCGGCAATTAAAACCATTGTCTCTCTTCCCCGTAAAACAGCCTCTAGGCTGGGGAAAATCGGGAGAGGACTGGGCAAGGAAAAAAATCGCTTCTGAGACTCGGGGTCCCAGAGCCGCATGGCTTCTTCCTCTTAGACTATCCAGAAAATTGAAAGTTCGAATTACTCCCGTGTGGTTCGCCAAATTGTAAATATTAAAAATGATAGATGCTTGTATAAATATATAAATTAGTATTTTAATTAAAGCCATGCTGATAGATAAAATCATTAGACCACGCGCTTGTAAGCATTCAAACCTGCCGCCTCCAGAAGCGCCTACTCGCCAAAGAGACCACTCCCTCCTAACCCACGAGATTTAAGCTCTCCCCTGCGTCAAGACATGGAGACGGAAATCAGTTGGACCATGTTGGATCACGGGAAATGTAGTTTTATACATTTCCCAAATTTCACTTTTTACACATGTAAACATCAAGATTTCTATGGATCTGTGATTTCATTTATCCTCCAGCAATCCAGGTGGCATCCCATTTCTCTCATGCTCTTAAATTCTTGTACAAATCCTCCCCAGTGGGCCTACACAGTGTGTCAGGGGACCTCCTTCCAGGTCTCGTGCTGTTGCCCAGACACAAACGGAGCAGATAGGCTCTCCTTTTACCCGCTGCTCACACAACACGACCGGCCCACTCCTCCTGTAGCCATACATCTCTCATGATCACTTTTTTTTTTTTCATTTTTTCTGGTGTGCAATTCTTTATTGTCAACATTCTATCCTATTTGTGTCCATTATGCGTTTCTCTTTTTCTAGGACTTAATTAACTTAAATATAAAGAGGGAAACCATAAATAAATTAGGTAAACATAGAGTAGTATATCTGTCAGAGCTATGGGAAAGGAAGGAATTTAAGACTGAGCAGGAAATAAAGAACACTACGAAATGTAAAATGAATAATTTTGATTGTATTAAGTTAAAAAGTTTCTGTACAAATAAAACCAATGCAACCAAAATTAGAAGGGAAGCAACAAATTGGGAGAAAAATTTATAACAAAAACCTGACAAAGGTCTTATTTCTCAATTTTATCAGGAGCTAAGTCAGTTGTATAAAAAAATCAAGCCATTCCCCAATTGGCAAATGGTCAAAAGACATGAATAGGCAGTTTTCAGATAAAGAAATCAAAACTAACAAATAAGCACATGAAAAAGTGTTCTAAATCTCTCATAATGAGAGAAATGTAAATTAAAACAACTCTGAGGTACCACCTCATGCCCAGCAGATTGGCCAATATGACAGTAAAGGAAAATAATAAATGTTGGAGGGGATGTGGCAAATTTGGGACACTAATGTATTGCTGCTGGAGTTGTGAGTTAAACCAGTCATTCTGGAAGGCAATTTGGAATTATGCACAAAGGACTTTAAAAGACTGCCTCCCTTTGATCTAGCCATACCACTGCTGGGTTTGTACCCCAAAGAGATAATAAGGAAAAAGACTTGTATAAAAATATTCATAGTCGCACTCTTTATGGTGGCAAAAAATTGGAAAATGAGGGGGTGTCCCTCAATTGGCAAATGGCTGAACAAATTGTGGTATATGATGGCGATGGAATATTATTGTGCTGTAAGGATTGACGATCTGGAGACTTTTCATCTGGACTGGCAGAAGTTCAATGAACTGATTCGGAGTGAAATGAGAAGAATCAGAAGAACATTGTACACAAAAATTAAAATATTGTGGAAAAATCTAGTGTAATGGACTTTGTTACTAGTAGCAGTGCAACAAGCCAAGACACTCCTGAAGGACTTATGTAAAAGAATGCTATCTACATTGAAAGAACTATGGGAGCAGAAATGCAAAAGCAAAATATATGACATCACTTATCACATGTATATATGGGTATGTGATTTGGGGTTTAGGCCTTAAAAAATCACTCTATAGCAAAAATGAATAATATGGAAATAGGTATCAAATGACATCATTCATACAAATAGTGGAATTGTTTGTCAGCTCTGAGAGGGGAGAGAGGAAGGAGGGAAAGAAAATGAATCATGTAAACACTGGGAAATATTTTTAAATTAATTGATTGACTTTTTAAATAAAAAGATATATTGGGGACAGCTAGGTAGCTTAGTAGATTGAGAGCCAGGCCTAGAGACAGGAAGTCCTAGGTTCAGATCTGGCCTCAGACACTTCATAGCTGTGTGACACCGAGCAAATTGCTTCACCCCCATTGCCTAGCCCTTAACACTCTTCTGTCTAGATACCAATACATAGTCTTGATTCTAAGATGAAAAGGGTGTAGATAGGTAGGTAGGTAGGTAGGTAGGTAGGTAGATAGACAGACAGACAGACAGACAGACAGATAGATAGATAGATAGACAGACAGACAGATGGATGTGAGGAAATCCAGAGACATGAGAAAGGAAGTATGGTGAAGATCTGGATGAAAATGAAAAGAGGAAAAAAAACAGAAACAATCTTTTCACTTAAGCATACTATAGACCACCTAGACAAGAAGAGAAAATAGATGAGTTTAGAAAGCAAATCATGAGCCTGGTATGAAAGTATATTATATTATTTGGTAAAAAACTTCAATTTCCTGAAAATCTGTAACTCTCTGACAAGAGCAGTCTGACTTAATTTCATCCTTCGAAATATAAAGCAAACGACAAGGAAAACTGTGATTCTGATTCTGACCAACAAGGGAAGAACTATTTATTGATATTGAAACAATGGTAGCCTTAATGGTAAATACAAGGGCCTATTATGAATTTATTCTTGTTTGTGACCAATTTACCTTAGAGTCATAATAAAGGAAAGGAAAGCTGGATTTTCCAAAATGGATTTTGGGTGGGGAGGTTCTAAAAAAAGATTCTGAAAAAGGATGATTCCATAGCCTAGAATTCTACAAGGGAGGTTAACCAAAGAAAGATGTGCAGCTAGGTGGCACAGTGAATAGTATTGAGCCTGGAGTCAGGAAGGTTGCCTGAATTCAAATCCTGGTCTCACACACTTAGTAGCTATGTGACCTTGAACAAATTGCTTAACCTTGTTTGACTCAGTTTACTCATCTGTAAAATGAGCTAGAGAAGGAAATGGCAAGCCACTCCAGCATCATTTGCCAAGAAAATCTAAAATGGGACCATGAAGAGTCAACACAACTGAAATGACTAAAGAGCAAAAACTCTTTTAAGTAAAGACAAACACAAAGAATTCAGACATGGATGAATTACGTAAATGCAACAATGCAAAATGAAGAAAGATTTAAATGACTAAAACAATGTAAATGCAAACACCACCAAAAGGCAACAAAATTCAGGTCAATTTGTAGAAGATAATGTTGGTACCATACTCCTTGATACTGCCAAATTCAACATTTTTATCAGCAACTTAGATGAATCCACAGATGAGATGTTCATTAAACCCATAATTTAAACCACACATCATTTCTGTTAGCAACTGGTAAATTCAAAAGTGGAAAGTGATGTACATTATGAAATCATATAGTTTTTACTTAACTATTTTGGGGAAATGTACTTTTTGAAAGTCTCTCTAGATGTTGGTTTGAAAGGATGTTCAAATGTGTCAAAACAAAATAGTTCAAAAGTGTCAAAAAGTTCTGAGGCTAATGATTAATGCTTTAAAAAAGTAAATATGTTAAGCTTTCCTGAGGGATATGACCAAAGAAAAATGGATTAGACGATGATAAGAGTATGAAAAGATAAAAGTACTACACTTTTATTCTGCTTCTCTTTTCTGTCAAGGAGAATAATCCTTGTCCTAGAAATGATAGGACAAAAATAGTTAATAGAGGAAAGCCCAAGATAATTAGAGATAATGAGAGGATCTAGATACCCTCCATGAATTGAAGTCACCAGGTTCAAATAACTTCCCAAACCTTGCCCTCTTTACTAAAGGATTTCCATATCACATTGGCATTACCTCAAGCACTCCAACCTCCCAATTCTTCAGTCTACTCAGCTTGCATTATCTATCCTGTTTCAACTCATCTTCACTTGCAAATGGTTAGATTCTTTTCTTGCCATCACCCAAAAGTGATTCATTTCTGTGAATAAGAATTCTAAAATTATTTTCATCTGTATAGAATCTTTTATCATTCCATTTCTCACTATGCTTTTAATATTCCCTTAAAGCTCCCAAACTATTCTTCATC
Organism: Gracilinanus agilis; assembly: GCF_016433145.1. Lineage (NCBI taxonomy): Eukaryota > Metazoa > Chordata > Mammalia > Didelphimorphia > Didelphidae > Gracilinanus > Gracilinanus agilis. The sequence goes on from NC_058131.1 coordinate 431,207,745, forward strand.
CTGTCCATGACCTTCAAATTGTGCATCCCTCAGTACATTTCCAACTCATCACTATTATTTTGACTATATTCTCTTCCCATCCCATCCCAATCTGGACATCTTGATGAACTGGTTTAAAGACTCTTAAATTCCTCCCTTCATCTTCTGTTCTATCACCACCCATGCCTTGCTCTAACCCTCGATGATACTCATCTCTTTCCTCTGCTCCTATTCACACACAATTGAAAGATGGGGAAAGTGTGTCCCATCAAGAGTACTGACTGTTTCCATATCTACTATAAACTTACCAGTGTCTCATCTCAACCAGACACTCATTAGTCTTCTCTTCTGTCTTCAAACTTACCACGGCATACTATCTCAACTGAAGACATACTTTCCTCCCAAAAAATGGAGGCCATTCACAAGTTCCCTCTTTTCACCTCACATTTTCCTGATATCTCCTATTAATCTCCTTTTACGCTAAGCTTTGAGGAGGTAGCCCTTATCCTCATTAAGGCCAATCCTTCTATGTGTACCTTTGACCCTATCCCTTCCTATCTTCTCCAACGATTTGCTCCTACTACAATTCCCTTCCTATTTATAATTTTTTATTTATCTACTGCCTACAAACAAGCCCATCTTCCCCCATCCTTTTTTTAACTTGGAATTTATTTTTATTTTTTAATTTTAATTTTGAATATTTTCCCAGTTACATGTTTCATGTTCTTTCCCTCTCCCCCAAACCTCTTTACCCCCTTACCCATAGCCGACGTACAATTCCACATACATACAAATCCAAAATTTGGGGTTTTACATGTATTACTGATCAAGACCTAATTCCATATTATTGATAGTTGGACTAGAGTTATCGTTTAGCATCCCCAATCATGTCCACATCAACCCATGTGTTCAAGCAGTTGTTTTGCTTCTGTGTTTCCACTCCTGCAGTTCTTCCTCTGAATGTGGGTAGCGTTCTTTTCCATAAATCCCTCAGAATTGTCCTGGGTCATTGCATTGCTGCTAGTACAGAAGTCCATTATGTTCGATTGTACCACAGTGTATCTGTCTCTGTGTACAGTGTTCTCCTGGTTCTGCTCCTTTCACTCTGCATCAATTCCTGGAGGTCATTCCAGTTCACATATCTTCCCCCATCCTTAAGAAGTCCCCACTAGCTATTTGCCTTCTCAGCCTAACCTACTTTTAAAACACCATTTACATTTGATGCTTCCATTTCCTTTTCTCACTCTATGTCCTTTGCAATCTAATGTCCAACCTCACCATTCAACTGAAACTGATCTTTCCATAGTAATCACCTCTTTTCAGCCCTCATCCTTGCCTTCTCTGTAGCATTTATCACTGTTGACCAACTCCTAGATACCCTGTCTTTTCTGTGTTTTTATGACTATTCTCTTGGCTATGCTGTCTACTCCTCAGTCTCCTTTGATGGATCTTCATTTGAGTCACACCTAATAATTGATATACCCCAAGGTACTGTCATAGGCCCTCTTCTCTTTTCTCTTTTGAACTCATCAGATCTCACAGGTTCAATTATTATTTTTATGTAAGTTATCCCAAGATCTACCTATTAGGGACTCACCTAAGCTTCAGTCCCAAATGCTGCTGAATATTTTTAAATATCCCATAAGCCTCTCAAAATCAACAATCTAAAACAATTATTTTTTTATATTCAAACAAACCACTCTTCCAAACTCTCCTACTGTTATCCATGTTTGCAATCTCAGCTCAATCCAGTCACCCCAGTTTCCAATCAGGTGTCAGATCTTGTCCCTTCTATCTCTACAGCTCTCATATACATCACTTCTTCTCCTATAGCCACAACCCTAGTTCATCTTCCATCACCTCACCTAGACTACTTCAATAGCCTTTTAATTGGTCTACCTGCCTCAAGTTTCTTCCCCACTTCAATCTATCATACAGCTGCCAGAATGATTGTCCTAAACCACAAGTCTTACCATATCAACTTACTACTAAATAAAACCTCCAGCATTTAGTAGAAACTTTTGTTTGGCATTTAAAACTTTTCACAACCTTGGCCCTTCCCATCTTCCTATACTGTTCCACTTGCTATTTGTTCCTCACTTACAACATCCCATCTTCCATTGCATACCCCACTCCCAGGTGCTCTCCCTCACCTTCACTATTTAGATATCTCTGACCTCCTTCAATATCTGACATCAATCATTACCTTCTGCAGGTTTTTCTCAGTATCCCCAACCACTAGTGCCTTCCCCCATAAGGGAACCTTATATACCTACTATTTGCTCCACTTCTATTCCCTCCAAACCATCTTGTTTATACCTAGATATGTACATGTTACCTTCTCTATTTGAATATAAGTTCCTTGAATGCAGAAATAATTTTTGGTTTGTATCCCCAGGGCTTATCATATTGCCAAGGGTCGAGTTAGTGCCTAATAAACATTTGTTGCTTGATTGATGAAATTACTACACCACCATTAGTGATCTTGGAAAGCACTTGGCCCAGGGTTAGAAAGACCTCAAATCTGACCTGACACTAGCTATATCACCCTGGGAAAGTTGCTCAACCTGTTTGCCTCAGTTTTCTCAATTATAAAATAAGAATAACAACAGCACTTTCCTCCCAGGGTTGCAATGAAGATCAAATGAGATATTTGTAAAAAGTGCTTAGCACAGTACCTAGCATATAGTAGGCACTACATTCCCTTCCCACTATCAGTGATCTTCAAAACATAGACAAAGTCTCAGTTTTCAAAAAAAAGAAAGCAAAACTACAGTTCAGTGAGATGGCCCTCTATTCTTAGCAAAATACTGGCATACAGTATTAAAGGGATGCTGTTAATCAATAATCAAGAGTAAATCATGTAAGATTAATCTCATTTCCTTTTCAGACAAAGTATATCGGGAATGCTGAAGATACAGTTTAACTGTTTTCTTATCTCTCATACTCATCTTGTGGAGAAGATAAGAGATGTGAACTAGACAACAATAAAATTAGGTAATTTAGAATTGGTTGAATGAATGTGCAGAGAGTAGTAATTAGTGTCTCTGTGTTAACTTGGAGAAAGCTCTCTTACAAAACACCTCAGGGATCTGTCCTTAATACTGTGGATCCAACATTTATCACTAATTTAGATGAAGTCACAGATAAGACATTGTTTATCCAATCTTTTTCTTAAACCTTGAAAGGGTTAACTAGATCAACAAAATCTACTAAGAAAAAAATCTAATAAAGCCAAATATACATATACTGAGGTTCAAAAAACAAATGGAGAAAATATCCCTCCAACTATATCAGTACAAGATGTGAGAAAGGCAGGGCTAGATAGCAGAGTGTTCAATGTTTTAGGCATTTTAATAGGCTACAAGTTCTTTTAGTTAACAGTGCCTTGCACATACTTAATTCTTAATATTTCCTGAAAAAATTTTAAAGGAGGGAGGAGCCAAGATGGTGGCTTAATAGCAGTAAAGCTAAAACTCCTCTGACAGTCCTTCCAACTAATCTTTTTTTTTTTTTTTAAACCCTTAATTTCGGTGTATTGTCTCATAGGTGGAAGAGTGGTAAGGGTGGGCAATGGGGGTCAAGTGACTTGCCCAGGGTCACACAGCTGGGAAGTGGCTGAGGTCGGGTTTGAACCTAGGACCTCTTGTCTCTAGGCCTGACTCTCAATCCACTGAGCTACCCAGCTGCCCCCCCCCCCAACTAATCTTTAAAAAGTGCCTCAAGGGGCAGCTGGGTAGCTCAGTGGATTGAGAGTCAGGCCTAGAGACAAGAGGTCCTAGGTTCAAACCCGACCTCAGCCACTTCCCAGCTGTGTGACCCTGGGCAAGTCACTTGACCCCCATTGCCCACCCTTACCACTCTTCCACCTATGAGACAATACACAGAAGTTAAGAGTTTAAAAAAAAAGAGGTGCCTCAAAACAACAGGAGTTAATAATGCTTCCTGAATTGAATAGGGGAATTATTACAGTAGCCAAAGAAATGAATTTGATCTTATTAGGTTTAATTAAAAGGCAGTATACTATCTAGAAAATTGGGAGATGGAGTGAAGAAATTCTGCCACTGTACCTTGCCCCAGTCAAGACTCCATCTTAGAATATTGTATTCAATTCTAGGAGCCAATGACTTTAATCAACTAGAAAGACTTCAATGACCAGGACAGCAAGGAGCTTTGAAACCATTCCATACAAAGATCAATTGAAAACAATGAGGATGGTTAGCCAATAAGATAAGAATTATTGGGGGACATGATAGGTGTCTTTAGTACTTTAAGAATTTTAATATGGAACAGGAACCTGTTCTGCGTGGTTCCAGAGTGACAAATAAGAAAAGATGAGCAAAAATGATTGAGGCAGATATCATTTCCATGTAATGTAACAATTCTTAGCAATCAGAGCTGTCCCAAAATGGAATGAACTGCCTTGGGAAGTAGCAGCTTTCCCTTTCCTTGAAGTCTTTTCTTTTTTCCTTTTTTCAAACCCTTAATTTCTGTGAATTGGCTCCTTGGTGGAAGAGTGGTAAGGGTGGGCAATGGGGGTCAAGTGACGGGTCACACAGCTGGGAAGTGTCTGAGGCTGGATTTGAACCTAGGACCTCCCATCGCTAGGCCTGGCTCTCAATCCACTGAGCTACCCAGCTGCCCCCTCTTGAAGTCTTTTCAAGAAAGCTGGATAACCACTTGTTGCACATGTTGTAGAGGGGATTCTTGGTCAGAAATAGACTATACAAGGTGGAATTAGTGGGCCCTTCCAATTCTTATACTCTATAATTCTGTGAAAACCAATACTCTTTTCATTATACCATGTTGGCAACTAAGTACTTTCACATACATTCTTATTTGTGTTTTTTTTTTAAAGTAAAATATCCTAAAAAGGCAGTGTCTTAAATCCAGATGGATGTGCAGAACTTGCTGTACCCTTGATGAAGTCAAAATGATCTGATATTAAACCTTTAACATAACACAGGAAAAAACTCATCCTTTTTTAAATGGAGCAAATGTTAATAAGATCTGTGCCAACACATTATAAACACACTTATTAATGACTTCAGCTGACCACTCTTTTGAAGTATATAAATCTATATTCAGACTTATGGAAGAGAGAGGTTATTTATTTAATTTTTTACTTATTTATTTCTCTGTTTGGTAAAATTAACTTCTTGGAATAAGAGAAAGGTTAGTAAAGCCCTAAAAGCTGTTCTGTTATTGCCCTTCAATCAATACACAATTTTCTTGACAAGAAAAGATAAGAGAAGGACTTCATTCCAATCCAGAAATATTAACCCCATGATGCTAAATTAACAGGCGTTTCCAGATGTTTCCTAGGAAGGAATGTAATAGAAGGGATATAACAGAAGATTTATCCTTTTAATCAAAATTTTAAAGTCATCAGTAGAAGGACCTTTCAAACAATTAAGGAAAAAAAAATCTACTAATGAATTGCTAGTTTGTTTATAGTTCCAGGTTGTTATAGTACAGAGAATTTGCTTAATAGAGCTGTCAATAGGAGGAAAAGGAAGGATTAATAAAATAGCCTATAATTACTTTATTAAATAGTTAATGACAGATAATGCTCTTTAAACTGCAAAGCAAGGAATTTCATTTATTCACTAAATAACATCCAAAGTAATTTCCATTTTTCCACAGGACTGTAATATTTGCACTGCTTTTAGTTTAGGTTTGAGCAATATGATTATTTAGTTGGGAACTAGCTATACAAAGTGTTTTAAATAAGCCTAACTCTAGATCTTGTTATTTCAGTGTGTCTGCTACTTGGAAATTACACATAAACAAGAAAACAAAAGCCCTAATTTCAACTCAATAATTATTTTTAAGAGAACAGGTCCAAAACCTGGAAACTTTTAAATTCAGGAAACTAAGAGAATTACTACTGCCTGACTCCTTTAAGTTTTTAGACTTTCACTGACCCCAGTAAAAGTGTCAATTACAAAAACCACCACAAAAGTTCCATCACTGGATCAACCTGAGTCCTAGTGGTTAAGATCTAAGTTAAAGAAAAATGGGCAAAAATGTAAGGTTGGCATTAACCACCTGCTTTTTTCTTAATTTTCCTCTTCTCTTGAGCTCTAACTTAAGGAATGTGTATCAATATATACCATTAGTTTGGTTATTTTGAATGAATGGTCCATTTAGCAAAGCAGGAAAATTAGTCATTACTCGTTTTTTTATAGCACAGACAAAACCAACTGGTTGTCTTACTTTTCCAATTGCTACTTATCACTGTATAGCTTCAGCCCCAAAATGCTCTTAGCTTTTTAAAGTAAGCTGGGAATCTGTGTTTGGGTAAATGTCAGTAGGCACCAGATTCAAAGGCCAAATCAGAGATATTAGCTAAGAAAAAGATATTCCTTCATATTACTGGTTCCAAAGTTCAAGAAATTTTCATTCACTTCTAATAAAGAATATTAATTTATGCAATCTAACGAGAAATGGAACTCTACACTAGAATTCTTCATTGTCCAGGTTAGTTTTATTTTGCTATTCCTGGCACTCAAATTCATAGTGTGCAATGAGATAACAGAACAGAATAATCAAAATAACACAACAAAGTTCAAAAACATTTGACCATCTGTTTGCTACACTTCTGTAAAATACATAAAAGTAAACAAAGAAATAAATTATATAAATTATGTTTAAAACATTTATTCACATTCCAAAATGATAGCATTAAAATTCCACACTGAGATACTAGTGCAAGCAGTGGTATACAAAAGTGCAAAAGAGGTTAGTGATTAACAAATCATTGGCTTCCCACTCCAGGTGTCTGTTAATGTTCTGTTTCTAAACAAAAATACTTTCTAGCCTTAAAACAAACTCAGCCATATGTACATAGATCTGGTGTGTATTGGTTGAGTTGTTATAGTAAAGTAACCAAGTATGAAGTTCTAGGAATTAAAAGTTCATCTTAAAGTGGCTTTTACATTCAAAATTAGTATAAATATCACCCAGCTGTATCCACAAATGTTGAAAAAAAATTTTTTACGTTAAATACATGCCTTAAAAAGTCTATCCACTCAAATGTTCTTTCTAGAAATAACATTTGACAAAACCACCTAAAAGATCTTTCTATTTCTCCTCTAAAATCCAATATGGTAGGTGGTTTTTCTGAAGAGATAGAAGAATGCCTTGTTTTATTTTTTGTTTTTTAAAAAATTAGCCAAAACCCCAGATAATTTTAAGATACTGTGTGATAGTCAGGATGTTTCAAATGGTACTATTAAGCAAGATGTCAGCACAATCATATTTTAGAACATAAAAGTACTAATTTAAGAGGACAATAATAATAATGTGCTAAGGGCACATTTAGAACTCAAACACCATGAACAGGGCAATGCATTCTAGTGTAAAACCTAATATTTTCCATCACATTTCTGAAGGGGATAGAGGTGGAGCAAAGAAGGGTAGATGATAAAGGGAAGATATTTTAACATTTCTAGCAAACTCCTAAATACTTTATAGGAATGCCAACTTTTCAAAGAGCCCATCTCAGTCTTAAAAGCAGCCATTTGTATCTCTAAAGGGAAGGCATTAATGTAAATAACTGGGTACAAACACATGTGGTTTTGAGAATTCAGCTTAGTATATGGCTTAAAATTCCAATTTCTTGGAAGTCTCATTAATTCAAACTTATAGTACCTAATTTTGTTTTATTCCAAGTTACACTTAATGCCCCATCAATCTTTTTTTTAAACTATTTTGTATCTGGTAACATACTTATCTATAAAACTTTTTCCCCCACCATGAGGCTGATTTGAAATTTCACTTAAACTTTTTACATATCTACCACTTCCAAGAAGTAAAAAAAGGCAAAACAAATTCTTAGTAAAATTAGTATATTCTTATTAAAAATGGAAACAAAGCATATGAGAGGTGAATTTTTTCTTTTCCTTCAAGTATACTTTCTAAATGCACTTTTGTCCATTTCCTTGGGAGTACAGTCATGTCAGTTTAATCCCGTGACTTAACAGGAATGAAATGCCTACCAATAATATACCAAATAGCAAGAATTCAGAAAATGTAAACATTTACCCTAAAACTATGAAATCAAAATATTCTATAAATATTGCTAGCTGTTTCACTGGTATTTAATTCTGGAAATTGTAAAAATGCTGAATTTTGAGTATGAGCAGTGAATTCATTTTGCAAAAGTTAAGGAAGTTATTACAACTGTCACCTTATTCACCCATTTGCAAATTCACCTGTGGAACTTGCAGTGAAGTGAGTTCAAAACTAAGAATACAAAATTCTACTCATAATTACAATGGCATATTTTGTAAATGGCAGTGCCTCCATGTGTGCAAAATAACCCTAAAACTTAGATTTATACGTAGGTATGTTTAGAAGTATACTTATTAAAAAAATCTTTGGCACACATAAGACAATACTGGTTTTCATGTAAACTAATAGAGATTAGATGGAAGGGAAAATTCTTCCATGTTTTAGGAAATGTCTATATATTTAAATTTCTAATATTCTATAATCTATTCCACCTAAAAAATTAAGCAGGTGAGTTCAAATATGAAACTGGGTCTGTCATTCTAGCCAGCTTAAATCTCAAAATAAATTTAATAGTAGTCAATGAGATGTGAGGGAGTATGCTAAGAATGTCAATCTAAAACATTTTTTTAGACTTTTAGACTTGAATTTTTTATACATATTATTTTTCAGTATTAGCTTAGATTTTCTGAATGTTGCCTGATTAGTCTGCATCCAATTTTCATGGATTTGAGAGTGTTATAACCACATTTTAAACTAGCATTGTACGGCATGAAAAATTTGCATATATGCAACACTAATATTTATCCCCAAATGTCACACGAATACTCACACATATTCTTCTGCTCTTCCTTTCTGCTACCTTAATTTGCTTATATATAATGGAAATAACAACACAAGTAGCTACTAGGGGGCCCTCTCAAAGCTGCCTCATGGATCAGCCAGGAAAAGGTTTTATATGTTTCCTGGGAGGAAAAGGGAATTTCAGTTGTCATTGCTTCATCCAGCTTCATTTCCACAGGCTTAGGTCACAAGAATCCCCAAACACTAGGCAAAAGGCTCACAGGGTTTACATGTACATTTTTATAAAGTGAACCCATCTACTTCTTTTCTACCATGTGTCAGCTCTTTAATAAGAGCACTCCAAGTCTTGAACAGACATTTAACAAAAAGAAACAACTTTTTTTTTCTATTTACAGTGTCAGTGATTAACTTCTTCTTAAACTATGCTGATATCAAAAGAAAAGAATGAAGATATGTCCTCAATGTATCTGAGATGCCATCAGCAAAAGAGAGTTAATTGTAATCACTGATGCCTTGTTCAGATTCAGTTAGCACCTTAGAGGCAACCTCCTTCTATAATATCTAATATAATGTCCTAGCAAGTTAGAAATTACTCATGGGTTATCAGTTACATAGGAAACAGCCCTTTGAGTTTTGCTTGGAAAGGAACTGAATAATAATTTGGCATTTTTGAAAAGTCTAAAATCCAATTTCAACGTAACAAATGATTCCACAAAGTTAGATTCCCCGGAGTAAAAATATCTAACATTTCACTAGCAAGCACTGTTGTATGTTTATCTGGAATAAAGGTCACATTATCTACTTTAGAACTATAAGGCTTCTCTCAGGATTATGCCATTAAAGGTATGTTTAAGAAACCATTTAATTTCAATTATACCAGAGTTGAACTCTGATAAGATCTTTGTATAATAAGGAACAAAATCATATGCTTTAAAATTCTCTTGAAGTATATAGCATTATCAATTCACTCTTGTGTCTTACTGTACTAATGAGGGGAATGTCAGAAAGTGGAAAAAGATCTTAACAAAGCTACCAAGTTCTTATCAGATGTTATTTGTAATCATCACTAAGGCTAGTAGAAAGACTAGAGAATAACAAACATTACACATGCAGATGAAAACCTGGGTGCTATAAATAAAAAAAACAGCTCAAAACAAGAGTAAGAAGATGAGGAAGGTGCTCAGTTTCTTCTATAGCAAAAAGTCATCATCCTTCAACGTCATGAAGTATGGGACAAGAAGCAAAAAAATACAATGAATAAAATATCTTGATAATAAGACTTAAATATCAAGCTGCTTTTCTTAACTAAGGCAAACAAGTTGTCCACCAAGCTAAAATTGCACATAGGAGACTGTCTCTAATTGAATTTGGGTATCCTGTCATATATTAAAAATTAGTGACATTTTCTTACAATAAGGACATGTTCCTCAAATCAGCACCAACACAGTAAAGAGTACTTCAGAATCAAACAACTGTGACAGAGCTATGAGTCTAATAAACTAAGGACTGAGTATGTGATAAGAAAAGTAAGTTATTTTCCTTCAGGAGTCTAAACAGTATTTCAGTACTTGAAAATGGATTCTCTTGGCACTAATGACTGAAGAATATGCAAAGAGTTCAAAGGGAAGAAAGTGGTGAAAGAAGCATTCTGTCACAAAAGTCCTTCTAGATGAATTCAAAAGCCCATTGGAATTTCAACACTTATACTATCAGTATGATGAAACAATCTTCTCTGGTCCATTAAATATCACGCACTTATATTTTCATAAGAACATCCTCACTAAGACACATTAAAATGAAACATTTCTCCACCAAATACACCAAAAATTAGATTTTGTTTTATTGCATGACGTTGCATAAGAATATTATTAAAAAGTGTAAGGCATCATGCAATTAATAAGCTAATTATTAATTGTACCTTAAAGACAGGTGGTTATATAGTCTAAATTTATAAAACCAGTTCCAAAAAAGTACATAAAAAATTTAACATGATGAGCATTAAATACCATTCACATATCTGTAGTTTTTAGCTGTTAAAAAGTGCATTCAAACATACTGGACTGGAAAGTCACTCTGTCCAAAAATGGTGCTGGGTGCAAATGTCAAATTATAAATTGTAAAAGAACATAAATTATTTTATAGGATTAGAAAGCTAACAATGTGATATCCAAACTTGCCTGAAATCAGTTCAATCCTCACACTCACAATTAATAGTTGATATAATATTAATGATCTAAAAAACTTATCCTTTATAACCAACAAAAGTCTATTGAATTCAAGTTATGTATGCTGAGTGATCAAATAACTGAGCAGACTTAATATTCAGACATAGACATATGTGGATTTGGCATTAATCGATGTACTGTGCCACCCAACGAAAGCCTTCACCATAGCCTTGTCGCTTTAGCACACTGCACATGAAGACTTCTAAAGGTCTGGCATTTAACTCTTTCATTGAAACACTTCCCTAGAAGAGAAAAATAAACATCAGGTTGAAACAATCTCAACAAAATAGCAGTCTATACAACAAAATGAATATTCTTAATATATCCCAAAAAATTGAGACAAAAGTAATCAATGGGTTCTTACATCTTCATTTCTCAATATAGATAATACTTTCAAATATAAGTAGGCATTACATTCAGTCCCGTATAAGAGTGAAAACAACTAAAAGGACAAAAAGCCATATAAGAATTAAAAGTATGACTTTTAAAATAATCATACCAAAATCCAACTCCTAACAAAGAGGTGACAGACTCAGAGTGAGGACTCATTTCTTTTGGATATGGCCAATGAAGAACTTTGTTTTGCTTGATCATGAAAATTTATTATAAGGATTCTATTTTTCTTTTTCAGAACATGGGGGTAAAATAAAGAAAAAACTTTTGTTAATTAAAAAATTTTAACTTAATAAAAATAAAATAAAATAAAAATCACAGCAAATAAAGTCACAAGAACTAGAATTACTGGCATTCTAAGAATCTCATATTACATTACATTATAACATATTTGGAAGTCTCCAGATTTTTTCTACAATGCCAAAGAAACCTCTTTATCCTGGATGCTCATTCAACCCCTGGACGTCACATACTGGAAATATTCTCCCTCCAATGGACTAGTTCCTCCCAGAATATCCATTTTAAAGAGAATGCCTGGAGTCTGGGCCAGTCATGTACTCATAACCTCTCTAGGCTGCTCTCTGGCTCCATGGCCTTTTTCTATAATGCTCCCTTTTCTGGGTACCTTCATTCCCACACAAACCCTCCTCGCTTCTGAGTTTCCTTTTATGTACTATCTTCCCCATTAGAAGCTCCTTAAAGAGGGAAGACTATTTTTCTCCCTCCTTGCATTTGTATTCCCAGTGCTTAGCACAATATCTGGCAAGTAGTACATGCTTAATAAAAACTTGTTTGTCTTGACTTAAGAATAGCTTATAAAATTGTCAGAAAGCTCTCTGCTCTTTAACAAAAACAGACTGTATTACTGATAGGTGACAATCCATGAAGCTTTCCTCAATTTTCCACCTTTCTTCTCATTTTACTGCCATACCACTTTAGAAATGCTCTCTCCCTCTCTGAATCTCTCAGGATATTCTTTTGATCTCTGATACAGCTATATACTATAACATGTATTAGAATTATTTACAAGTCTTTTTCTCCCTTACTAAACTAATTTTCTTACAGACATGGACTGTATTGTGCTTTTATATCATTTTAGCTATAGCACCTAGCATATAATATCTTGAATATAATAGGGTAAATGAATATTTTTTCAAATGAATTTCTTAAATAAAATTTCTTAAATTTTTTGGATCAAAATATATGGCATTTCACACAATATATATGTGTTAATGTTATGGTAGCTCTTTACCCTGAAGAACTTTACACATAAACAAACTATTAAGACCTTAGTGGGAAAAGGGATTTCCTCCATTAACTCTTCAAAGTATTAAATTTTTCTTAATGGCAGTGATTCTAGTACAGCTCAAAACTTACTAAAAATTAAGGCTGTAAGAAAATACCCTAATTATCAGATTTCATGGAGGCTTTTTTGGTTCATTATCATTTGTTCCAAATTTTACTTATTAAAAAATAAGGTGTAGAAAAATGATCTAAAGATGATCTTCTTTGGTGTCATAATATATACTAAAAGTCTAGACTCAGTTCTTGAGAACAGGAACTGTTAAAAAAAAATCTGGTTGTTTAATTTAAATTTAAAAGTTTGTCAAACTGAATTACCAAAGGTGGCAATTCTCAGTATGTTAAGAAACAACTAAATGAGTATATTTATGCAGTTAGACAATGCTAATTAAGACAATATTTATGTCACAGAATTAGAAAACAAAAATGACGTGAGAAAAAAGAATAATTACCTTTCCTGTTGTTTGACCATACAGACCAAACATCTCTCGTAACCTTTCTTCACTAATGGCTTCAGGTCTATCGATCTTGTTTCCAAGAATTAGGATAGGCACATTAGCTATTGTTTCATCTGTCATAAGGGACTGTAAAGAAATAAGTTTTATGTTGTGATAGGGCTATCATAAAGTGTTGAATTTACTAGGAGACTGAAGTAGTCAGGCCTCTACACTAAAAAGGCAATCTAGCCATCTTTAGTCAACTCATACACATTTCTTGATTAACTGAACCTGGTTAAATGAAAGTCTGTGAAAAGAATTCCCTTTATCAATGCTGTTTCATTTAACTCTCTCCTCTCTCATTCATCTTGTTTCTAATATTATTCTGCCTCCCCAAGACCTTCTTAATATATTCAGTCATATTGTTGGAAATGGAAAGAAACTTGAGTTCAGCTAGTCTAATCCCTTCGTTTTATAGGTGGGAAAATTAAGTCCAGAGAATGGAAATGATTTTCATAGGTTACACAGTGGCAACTGATAGCTAAATTTATATACAGTACACTAAAAACTTTCAAAGGCCTTTATATTAGTTAACCCATTTGATCCTCACAATAATTTTGCAATGCAAAAATATACAAGACAAAAATGATTATACCAATCATAATCATGGACACATGAATTTTGCACCTAAACTACCCTACATGACCCCTTCCATGTGCACAAATGCCTAGCTATGTCTATGTTCCATTACTACATCAGAATACCTCCAGCCTGGAATGACCTCAGTCTGTTGCATTAATTGTGGAAGTAGAGCCTGAGACATCATGGCCATCTGTGACAAAAGACTAAAAATGCTCTTGATTTTTTTTCTCTTGGAAGTGGTACCTCTTTATGCTCTAGCCATCTTCTCAATAAATGACAAAATGATTTAATTCTAAGCCTGGCATGGCACTCCATGAAATGGCAAATTCTTTGAATCTTGAGAATTATTCATAATGGTTCATCTTCAGAAATAAAAGCATCATGGCCATCTACCATTACTGACGTTCCCCTTAGTATTAGGAGGAGAAAAATAGCCTCTCAGTCACAAGAATTGTTAAGTGGTCTCATACCACAGTAGCAAAAAACTATGTACACTAATACTTGAACTATATGCTTTGCTTATATTTTAACAAGGAACTTACATCAAGTTCTTCTTTTGATTCTAACAGTCGTTCATGGTCAGCACAGTCCACCAGAAAAACAATGCCATTTATGGCAGGCAGATAGTTTTTCCATACTCTTCGAGCTAATAAAAACAAATAGGAGTTAGATATGTCTGTCTAAACTTATCATATGACTATAGGAAAATACAAGCAAAAATACATCTAAGTATAAATGTCACCTGGTTACTGTTATACATGGTTACTATATATAGAAAATTACAAATATGATTATATAATCAAAGTAATAAATTTGAGGATTCAGGAAATATTCATTTAAACACTAAGATCACTAGCAAGTCTTAACTTCTCTGTTTCAGTTTCTCTACATGTATAATGGAAATATTTTTTTGTTAAAATTACTTTTAATATTTTAGAGCTAAGGGACCATCCACATGTGAAAACAATTTGAGCTTAAGGAAAACCTCTCTAAGAAATTTTAAGCTTACAATGTTCACTCACCAGTTGACTCCTGATAGTAAAAAATTTTATTCTAATAATAGGAAGAAACCAAGATAAGATAGTCTTCTTCATTCAACTTAATAAACTTTTATTAATTACCTCATAAAGGCACTAGACACTGAAAACAAAAAGATGAAAACAAAGCAGCCTTTGTCCTAAAGAAGCTTATATTGTACTAGAAATACAAAAGGTAGACAGAAAGTTTAAAATGGTAATTAGAGAAGGGAGAGAACATTAAGGGGGACAGGTTGCAACAGAAACAAATGAAAGTTTTGTGGAAGAGGTAGCATCTGAGCTGAGCTTTGAAGAAAAAAGAGATTCTATAAAATGAAGAGAAAACATGGACATCAAGCACCAAGATCAATAGTTTATGTGAATATAGTAGGAGGCAAATGGAAGTAGTGTCATTGGACTGAAAGAACAATAAAATAAATAAATAAATATTGATGTTTAATATTATTTAATATAATTTAATATTAAAATAATAAAATAAGAGCAAACGAAGCCAGAAAGATAAAATGGAACTAGATTAGAACTAGAGATTATAAAGGTCAACCTGAGGAATATGAAAGGCCCCAGTTAGCACTGGTGCTAATAAGTACTGTTCTCTCTCTTCTTCCTCTCAACTACTATCTTACTTGATCTTTCTGCCTCCTGTTTCTTGCCTATCCTGTTCTCCAAGAAAAACCAAACTGAAATTCCTAAAATGAATGTCTGACTGTGTCATTCAAGGACTCAAGAAACTTCAGTGGCTCCTTAATGGCTCTAGAATAAAATAAAAATTCCCTAATGGCTCCAGTAGAAAATATAAATATTAAAATATAAATAAAATATTCTTGGGGGCAGCTGGGTGGCTCAGGAGATTGAGAGCCAGGCCCAGAGATGGGAAGTACTGGGTTCAAATATGACCTCAGACACTTCCTAGCTGTGTGACCCTGGACAAGTCATTTAAACTCCCATTGCCTAGTGTTATATTGAATCTCTGGGAGCCAGGAGTTCACACTGTGATTGACAGGTGGATCCGTTAGAAGTCGGAATGTTCCCAGAGAGGCATGCGGACACAGGAGAGGGCAGTTGGCCCAGGGGGTATAAAACTACCCTGGCATCCCTGGCAGGGGTTCCTTTTCTTTTCCTGAGACCTGAGATCTGTGGATCTTGGTCTTTTGTGGGATTGAGACTTGCAGACTCAGCCTTGTAAGCTCCTCTTGTTTGTTCCTGTACCATCAACAACCTGTACCCCGACCATCATCTCTGATTCTACTGTCCCTAGAAATTAGGAAGTCAATCATCTTAGTTATCTAGGTTTCCCAGGACCCAGGAGGGATCCGGGAAGTGGGCAGGAGAGGAAGAAGAGAGTGGAAAGGGGTGGATATCTCAAACTGGTTAGGCTTATCATCTAGTGAAGAAGAAGCTGAAATATTATACAGCAGTTTGCCTACTCTGGTGTGGTGTGGCCAGGCTGTGCCAGAGAGAAGCTAACCATCCTAATTCCTTTACTTGCCTACAGTTTAGAGATTCATCCTTATCCATTTAATTAGGGTCTCCCAATACCTCTATCCAATCCCATTATCCTTCTTTGTTAAATACAATCAAAGTTTAAAGTACCTTCCTGAAGTGGTTATTCAAAGCTTCTTTGGGAAGGAAGAGACTCAGTCAGATACCAACCTTACCCAGCTAAAGAGCCCATTATATAATATCAATTAACCCCAGGTGGGTCCTGAAGGGATATCATCCATTGACCTAAAGGATCCTGCCTGGGCACTGTTATAAAAGAGGGAGGTGTCATCTCATCCTCTCTCTATACTCCATCTACATACAGCAAGTAGAGGAGTATCATTTATTATAACACTAGCCCATACCACTCTTCTGCCTTAGAAGATAAGGATTTAAAATATATATATATACACATATACATATACACACATACATATATATTCTTATGCCTTCACATTTAAAGAGCTTCATAATCTAGCTCCAATCTATCTTTTCAGACTGATTTTATACTCTCCTTTGTACACTTCATGTTGCTATCAAAGTTACTATGCATAACATTCCACCTACGATTTCCATGCCTTTGAATTGGCTGCCCCTCATAGCTGGAATGTTCTTTCTCCTCATCTCTGCCTCTGAGATCATGAGCTTCTTTCATAAAACAGCTACCACCTACTACAGGAGGCTTATCTTGATCTCCCCAGTTGCTAATGTCCTCCCCACCATCAATTACTTTGCATTTACTCAGTACATATTTAACTATGTATATATTATCCTTATTTCTACAGAGAAAGTAAGCTTCTTAAGGACAGGGACTTGTTTTTGCCTTTCTTTGAATCTCCAGGACTTAAGAGTACCTGGCACTTACTAAATGCTTACTGACTAAACAGTGGGGTCAGTAGCCAGATTTCCAGAGGCTTAGATAATGAAGTAGAAATGAAGCAGAGGTAATACATGTAAGGCAGGGATGGGCAAACTACAGCCCGAGGGTCAGATGCGGTCCCCTGAAATGTTCTATCCCCAAGACATTACTCCTAATCTGACGAATACAATCAGCAGGATACAATACAATGAAACTTCAAAAGAGTTGCCTTAGAAACAGACTGACAGATGAGCATTTCCTTTCCTTTGGCCTCCTCTTTAAAAAGTTTGCCCAACATGGATGTAGGGGATTCTTTTAGGAGTTTAGCAATTAAAGGGAGGAGATATATAATACAATAATATTGTCTTATTGAGGGGATAATAGGGCAATACATTCTTTCTTATTGATAAATGAAGGTTTGGACATATTTTAAAGACTAGAGAATAAATAGACATGTGTAGAGGTAGTAGGGAAGGAATAAGCAGACAGGAAGAGAAGAAGAAAGGTATATGACGAACTACCTCTTAGAAGAAGGGGGTGGGGCCTGCCTCATCAAGGAAAAGGGAGACTTCTTACTCAGATATTGAAATTTTTAAAAAGTAAATGGGAGGGTTTTAAGAGATAAAACAGAAGAGATAAGAAAACTCAAGATGATGGTCTTGATTTTCTAAGTCAAATAAAGGACATCACCTGTGAGAGAAAGGAAGTTAATAGATTTTAGGAAATACGAAGAGAGAGGAGAGTCAAGGACAACATTTAATAGGTGTGTCAGAAATAATGAAAGAAGAACAAAAGAATTGTTCTGAGGGCTCAGTAGAACATGGTATATTGTGAGACTTCCTCCATTAGCATTCAGCAAAACAGGAATAGAAATAGAAAAGAGAGGTAGAGATGAGCTTACGGTAAAAGTACAAGCATGTATTAAAAGCCCACTATATACCAGGCACTGTGCTAAGTTCTTTACAAATATCATCTCATCTGACCCTCACAATAACCCTAGGCAATTATGATGAGAAGGAATTTTCATAATTCAAGATCATAAAAATGGAACAGTACCATGATAGTGAGAAAAAAACATAACAATCCCAACAGCTAAAATAATATGAAGAGTTGGGGAAGCTGATGAACTTGAAACTAGAGTGTTTGAGGGTCAACAACACTTTAATGAAGACATCAAGTACAAAGGCAAGATTGAAGTGGTAAGAAAGACCAGGTTCTAAACTCCTTAAGAAAGACAAAAGTAACCTGAGGTCCGGCAGATTTCAGCAATAAGGAATTATTGACAGGGGCAGGGAGAAATAGCAGGAAAAGAAGATTTTGACCTCAACGGACTTTGAATTTCTAGAATCAATTGAAATAACAGTACCATTTTCTTCCTTGTAAATATTTATAGCCATGAATTTTGAAAGTGTTTTGATTAGGAAGGGATGGCAAGAGTTTCTCTTAGACTTTAATAAGATATTTAAGAGGGAGCAGCAAGGTGGCTCAGTCTATTGAAAGCCAAGCCTTAGAGCTGAGAGGTCTTGGGTTCAAATGTGATCTCAGAGAAACTCTTGCCATCCCTTCCTAATCAAAATACCTTCGAAGTTCATTTCATATAGTTTGTTTCATACTTAAAATGGAAGTATTGTACTAGTTACTACTATTTACATAAAAAACACCACACAAGATGCTACAATGAATTTCAACTATGCACACATTACTCAAACCTTCAATACACTCCATTTATGTTGTTCCCAATAAAGTAGAAACTCAGTACTAACTCAAAAATTGTAGAAAAAGGATTTTTAGGGATGAAATTTTTACTTTTAAAGCATGATCTGCTGAGGAAAGGGAGAGAAAATAAATTCTGAATTATAACAACAGATTATTCCACTTTCTTGAATGGAATGAGGAACCACTTTGCACTGAAAATGAGTGGCCTCTTTTTGTTCATTAAAAATAGGACAAAGTGATAAAGACACTGATGGCTTACCTTGAGCATGTCCACCCAGATCAAAAGTGGTAAAAGTCATACCAGCAATGGTCAATTCTTCAGATGCTAAACAACAAATATTTTATAAACATATTGTGCCATATACTTATGACCTGCTTCAATATTTAATGCTTAAAGTAATTAATTTTAAATATTTAAGAACTAAACAAAATAATACAAATCTACTTTGTTTTTAGTTAACCATGCTTTTATCCTCTTACCTTGTCAATAGCAGGTCCCCAAGTTGCAAAATGACTGAGAAGAAAAGTTGTTCATTTGTGGATTGGGCGCATTTCTCCCCAATATTTTTCTTCCTGCTATAAAATCACCCTAACCTGCCAATTTCTTATTTAATTAATCTTAAATTATTTCAGTAAAATAATCTATTTCAACTATCTTATAGAGGAAAACATATAGAGCTTCACATTAGAGTTCTCCATTAATAACAATTATTCTTCAAATCTCAATTGATGACATATAATAAGTATTTTACTTATCTTATTTAAAAAAAGTCCTTACCAAGATGATTCTAGCAAAACAAATATGCTCTGTACCCTCTATGTTAAGTTGTTCTCTAAGGAAAAAATAATGGCTATATATTGCTTTAGTGGACTAATTCTGCTTTCCAACAAAAAATAAAGACTAGATGACAACTATATTTTGTCCCTGACTTCTTATAAAGTCCCTTTCACACTTGTAGCTGCTGACAATGAGGTTTAGTATTTCCAGCTCAGTTTGTGGAGAGAGAGGAAACTGAACAACTCAACACCTTAAAGCATATCAGCTATTTCCCCATTATCTCCTCAACTCCTTCCACACTAACTGTGAAAATTGGTTTATAAAACAGCAAAGGAGAATATATGAAAATATGTATAGCAAGCAGAAAGGAGAGAAAGAGGAATGATGTCTCTTTGGTTCTTCTGAATAAAGACAATTTTGGAAAATTTTACTTAGCCAGCAAAAAAGATGGATTAAATAGCCACAGCATGATAGAATTAGGAAGAATTTAGCTCACTTTAATATTTTGTGGCTCTTTTCCCAAACTCCTCCCATAATATTATTTGTTGTATAAACATTTACTATACCTAAGTAATTACACTGATATGTAATTACATTGATGTGGTTATTGGTATGGTTCCACTTTTACCCAGTTTCATATTAGACTGAATGAAGCAATATACAAACTTAAGATTACACAATGTGTGGCTCAATTTACTTTGAACTATGTACCCTCTTCTTGTCCAGAGTCCTTCACTAAAGATATTAGGTCAGCAAGTTTCTATTTGTTAGATTCTATTTGGTGTACTGTCATCACTGAATGTTACTTTATATTCTAAAGTAAGACTTAAGACCTTATCGACATTAGGAATACATTAACTGATTTCCAAAAGAGGAGAAAGGGCTTGGACTTCCTGTCTGGAGATCTCAGCACAAGTTACAGACAAATCTCCTACTCACCAACTGTATGCAGGCAAGTCACTATACCTCATTAAAAAAAAAAAAAAAAAACTTGCCCTGCTAATTTGGGTACAAATTTATTGTCAGGATAAATGATTTAGAAAATGCAAAATTATTTTGTAAGCTATATAGCACCACATAAATGAAAATATTCAGTGCTTCAAAAAAGGTAGCATTGTAAATTTTTAAATTTCATAACAACAGTAGTTGATGTTTACATTTAAGGTAATTTAAGGTTTGAAAAGTATTTTACAACTAATACAGGAAAATGTTTTACATGATTACATATGTAAAATCTCTATCAGATTGCTTACTATCTCAGGCAGAGGGGAGGGCAAAGAGAGAGTGAGGGAAGGAGAATCAGAAGAAGGGAGAGAATTTGGAACTCAAAACTTAAAAAAAAACATTAAAAATTGTTTTTGTATCTAATAGGCAAAAAATAATTTTTAAAGTGTTTTACATTCATTATCTCATGTGATCTAAGTAAGAACCACATGTGTACATGGTCTCCATTTAAAAATGAGAAAACTGAGAATGAGGGAGATTATGACCTGCCCAGCTACTGTAGTGAGTACATAAGGTAGAATTTGAATTCAGGTCTACCTGACACCATGTCTAGAATTCTATCCACTATGCCATAATCACATTTAAAATCTACTTGTCTAAAAACTCTACTGAGGGGCAGCTATGTGACTTAGTGGATAGAGAACCAGGCCTGAATACAGGAGGTCCTGGGTTCAAATTTGGCTACAGAAACTTCCTAGTTGTGTGGCCCTGGGCAAGTTACTTAACCCCCATTGCCTTGCCCTTACCACTCTTGTACCTTGGAAATGATACTCAATATTGATTCTACTTTTTTTTTTTAACCCTTAACTTCTGTGTATTGGTTCCTTGGTGGAAGAGTGGTAAGGGTGGGCAATGGGGGTCAAGTGACTTGCCCAGGGTCACACAGCTGGGAAGTGTCTGAGGCTGGATTTGAACCTAGGACCTCCCGTCTCTAGGCTTGGCTCTCAATCCATTGAGCTACCCAGCTGCCCCCCTCAGCATTGATTCTAAAAGAGAAGGTGTGAAAAAAAAACAAAACTACTGAACCAAACATCATTATGATTGTTTCAGTGAAGAAACTGGCACTGGTTAATAATTCATGATGACAACAGCTAAGGATATGACTCTAACCATCCAGCTACTATAGTCTATGATTTAGTTTATTAGCCCAGCTATACCATTTGTACCTTAGATTCTAACATGTGACCTGAGAGACATCACAACACTTATTATTTTAGTTAGAGTGGTTTTAACTGTCAGAATGGATTTCTGTTCCATCAAAATCATACCAAACCCATATGAGCAGGCTCAACATATTTATCACATAGTAAGTTATAACAGTGTGACCAGAACTGACCCACATCATTTCTAAATTTCCAGGGAGTAAAGGATCTTCACTTACTGGGATGTAATGTAGGTACATGTTGTCCAAGTCTGTCATCTTTTAACATGTGTAGTAGTGTTGTTTTTCCAGCATTGTCCAATCCAAGAAATACTAATTTACCAGATTTCTTGTACAGTCCTGCAGAGAAATCACAATTGATAATGCTGATATAAGTCCAAAATATATGTTTGAGTCAACTTTTTCTTCTTTTATTTATAGCTAGCAAAAGTTTTTTAGTAAGCTGAAATAATTAACTTTTTTTCTGTTCAATAAACTTTTTACATACTCAAAACCTATACATTTGTGATTTCTTTCCAAGGAAATCTTTAAGCATTAAAATCTATTCTCAACTTTTAAATAACCACATTTTAAAATCTAGACACACAAATCTATTCTCTGTCATATATAAAAAAGCAAAGCAAAAAGAGAAACAAATCTCAAAATAAAGCTTTATCATACAAATAATGTATAATTAGGACAATAAAAGTTCAGCTGAGATTATTAGAGAAAAGGGCCAGAAAGTACAATGTCAAATTATCTTAAGGGTATGATCAAGTCTTTCAATATGAAACTACATATAATTATGAAATCAAAAATCAAACTATTAATTTAAAAAGTTTCAGCTAAATGTAAAAAAAGTGGAAAATATAGTTCAACGATATATGGTTGATCACCATATAATCAGATGTGTGAACATTCTAGAGTACTGAGCAATTACAGTGTTTTGAATCACCTATTTTCCAATCATGCAAAATTTACAATTTCCAGGTCTTGTTCCATAGAATATTTTTAGGAATTATACTGTATCCAAGAACTCCCCCAGTCATCTGCAAACTAATTTTGATAATGGCAGCTAGCAGTGGCTAGTGTACTGAACTTGGAATCAGGAAGACTTGAATTTGAATCCTTTCTTAAACATTCACTAATTTTATAACCCTTTACAAGTCACTGTAACCTAGGCCTGTTTCCTCATCTGTAAAATGGGAATAATGATAGCACCTAACTCACAGTGTTGTTTGGAGAATCAAAATCAAATGAGACAATATAAACAAAGTGTTTTGCAAACGTTAAAGTGTTATATCAATGTTAGCTATTATTATTATTGGTAATAATAATATAATTATATTAAAGGCTTCTAATTAAAATTCCCAACTATCCACCTCAGGAGAAGATGGAAACATTCTCCAGGCTTAGAGGTCCACTTTTCTCTTTATCCTATTATATAGCATATAATGCCAGACATTTTATCAGTAACAAAACCAAATGGCAAAAAAAATTATAACTCAAAAAAAAGCGGGTAAGGTGAAAAGAGAGAGATGGTACAGGTGGACTAAAAGTTAGAAAACCTGGATCTAGTCCCCAGTCTGCTACTAACTCACTCATTAAATGATCACTGATAAGTCTAAGTCTCTTCTTTCTACTCCAGACCTCAAATCTGTCCTCAATACAATGGGCTGGCTAGTTTAGAGCCTCAGCACTAATGATCTGTATTAATATATTCAATAAAGTGCAGATCAAAATAGAATCAAGTTAATCTTTGGAAAACTTCAAAAAGCTATGTTTTTTTTAATTTTTAATTTTTTTTTTAATTTTAAACCCTTAACTTCTGTGTATTGACTTATAGGTGGAAGAGTGGTAA
The DNA here is from genome assembly GCF_016433145.1 of Gracilinanus agilis. Lineage (NCBI taxonomy): Eukaryota > Metazoa > Chordata > Mammalia > Didelphimorphia > Didelphidae > Gracilinanus > Gracilinanus agilis. The sequence goes on from NC_058131.1 coordinate 431,231,419, forward strand.
GGGTAGGTAATGGGGGTCAAGTGACTTGCCCAGGGTCACACAGCTGGGAAGTGTCTGAGGCCGGATCCGAACCTAGGACCTCCCATCTCTAGGCTTGGCTCTCAATCCACTGAGCTACCCAGTTGCCCCCGAAAAGCTACGTTTTGAAAAAGAAACATGGGAATGGAGTGTGAAAAGGCAAGGAGGTGACTGGGAATGTCAAGTATTACTAGAGCAAAGATATCCAGTTGGCAATAGGGCAGAAGGGGTGATCAGGTCTGATCAGGTGAGGCTGGCACTAGGCCCTCTGTTGCCCCTTTCACCTCAGATTCTGTGTCATTGTAATCATGAGTCACTTTTTTGCCTTGTGATTACTGACAACTCACTTCACTTCTCAACATCTCAGTTGTTACCTGTGCTGCCTATTCACAGGGTAGCATAAACATGAATTTGAAATGAAATGATTATCAGACTATAATAGAATACTGAATTTGGCATTAGTGGATCTGGCTTTGAATTTTCAAGCTGCTATTTACTATCCATGCAAGTAGATTTTCCTTCTCAAAGTTCTTCCAGTTCTGCATCCACAATCCTATGACTTAAACTGAAAGAAGCAACTTAATATAGTTAAAGGAATATTGGCTTTGGAGTAAGAACAGCTGGGCTCAACTTAGGGGAATTCGTTTAACTTCTTTGTAAAATGGTAGCCCTTTCAGTTCTAAATCCTAGCTTAAATTTCTTTTAATATTTGATTTTTTAACAAAATGCTATATATAAAGATATAAAGATCACCCACATTAATGCTATTAACATTACTATCCCGATTTTTATGTTCTAAGAGAATTCCTGGAACTTTCAAAATGCAATCTTTTAATGACTGCGTGATTCTCTTTTGTAATTCCAGATCTAAAATTATATAACCTATCATGGGAACCAGAAAACCTTTATCCTAAATCTTAGCTCTGGCATGCCTGAAGCAAGACACTTTCATTCCCTGGCCTCAGTTTCCTCCTGTCAAATGCAAGAGTTCATTTCTGAAGTTCCTTCCAATTCCAACATTCAAGGATTTTATACTCTACAAAATTTCAGGTAAGACAAAAAAAAATTTTTATAAGTTATTCTTTTTTGTAGTTACTGTTATAGGATTTGATATTGGACCTATAGATATAGACCTATGCCATTTATCATGCACATTTATTTTAAAATAAAACAAAAAGTTATGAGTTTCTAAACATCTCAGAATATATAAGTTCAATAAAATAGTGCTATAATTAAAGTTTTTCTCTTGACATTTTTACCACTTTAATTCAGCCTCAGTACTTGCAACCCAATTTTAATATTTAACCCAAGTATTATTTGTGCAAGAAAAATATTTACAATGAAGATTAAAGTCCTTCTGAGAAGGGGGCAGCTGGATGGCTCAGTGGATTGAGAGCCAGGCCTGGAGGCGGGAGGTCCTAGGTTCAAATCTGACCTAAGACACTTCCTAGCTGTGTGACCCTGGGCAAGTCACTTGACCCCCATTGCCTAGCCCTATAACAAATAAAATGAATATAGAAGGATATATATAAAGATATTAGGGTTTAAAAAAAATCCTTCTGAGAACTGCTATGAATAAAATGAAACTTTTAACCAGTATAGTCTATGAAATGCCACTCTATTTTGCTGGTTTATTATGAGACAAACAGATTATAAAAACCAAATTTAGGTTATAATTTGAATCTCTAAAGGAGATAGAAACACTCTCAGATGCTGATTATTACAATATTAAAATAAGGAATAATGTCCATTAATTTGTTTTTTAATAAATCAAAAATCAAATTTTTAATAAATCAAAAGAATTTAAATTTCAAAGAAAAATCAAAGCTTAAGTTTTAAAAAAAAGAATAAAAGTTTAAGGCATAGTGTCACTAATCAGCACTACTAAGTAAGCAAGTCTTCCTCAACAATTCATCTTTTCATAACTAAGTACACTGTGAAAGTATACAATTATGCATTATTATTGGTTAACTTTCATCAGAGATCAGAAAGTGTGAATAATTGCAGCCAAGAAAGAAAGAGGTCAACATTACCTAAAAACTGTAGAACACTGCTGAAACCACTGTAAATCCAGTCAAATATGAAGGACATATCCAGATTTTAAAGGGTCTGAAAAATAAATGCTGAGTTTTAAAGTACATAATATTAATATATGTATTTTTTAAATACCAACATCACCAATGCACTATTTCATGTCAAATAGGTTGAGGATAATCCAAAATTAAATGCCAGCAGGCAATAATCATTTGAATTATTTAAAAGTCATTGTTGCAAATATACCTAACATAGTAGAAAGTTCAAGGAAGGACCAGATTAATTTAAAATGGTCTGTAGTGGAATTCTGTAGTATATGATTTGACTGAGCAAATGAGAGTAATAACATACCTAAATTACCCTAAAATTAACTATAAACCTCTTCCAATAAATAATTATTGTGCATAAATATGTGCAATAAAAATAACTCAACAATGGTAAGTAACCTATATGAAACTGATTATACAGGTGTGTGATCTATAGATGTAACTAGAAAAAACTTATACATGCATATACATAAAGTCCTTCCCTCTTTCCTCACTGTTTCATAGAAATAACCTTGAAGTTTCAAAATCAATGTCAGCAAGTGGTAAAGGCTAGACAACTGGGGTTAAGTGATTTAGCCAGAGTGGCATAGCTTGGGAGTTTCTCAGCCTAAATTTGAATCCAGGACGTTAAGTGATTTGAGATATGAGCAGCCACAATCAGGATTTTATGCTTTAAGTCACAAGTGGATATTTGAATCACAAGCTTCTGCCCATGGGAAGAGGTAATCAGTACAAGCAAAATTAAGGAAATGTTGAGAATTTGGGGAAAAGTCAAACAGTTTATTGAAAAGAAAACCAGAAAAAGATGCAACAGGTCTTGCACTGGAGCTGTGTGTGACCACACATATTTCACACATTATCAAAATGTTCTGAAAGGGAGGAAGAAACAAACTTCCATGGAAAGGTTTTTGTTGAAAAGTTCTCTAAGTGAAATCGAGGAAAGTGTGGCAAAACACCCAAAATTTAATTAAGAAAATGATGGTAATTAAGTAAAAAATGGCAATTAAGTTTAACAATAAAGTTACATAGAGTAAGTAATGTGTAAGGTCAATTTTGCATTTAAATATAGTGTTACACGTGTAAAGAGTAAGTTATGTTAAATGAGAGCACACGAAATGAAAACCTTCTCAAGTATATTTTCATATTAAAAGCACATAAAACAAAAAATTCCCATGGTTTTTTTGGGGCCAGAATGGATTAACTGCATTTCCATTAATTTAAATGAAGAAATTAGATTTGACACAAGCAAACTTGAGTTATGAGCTTGGCCGTGGAACTAATTAAACTCATGTGTCAAGGTACCACTATATTAGGTTAGGAAGGAAACTAGAAACTTTAATGGGTGTTAGTTGAAAGAGATTATACTTCAGGCAAGGGAGATTAACAGCCAGAAAGATATAGAGACAATCAATCAACATGTATTTATTAAGTACCTACTATGTGCCAGGAATATGTTGCTCATGTTTAAAGATTTGGACCTACCAAACTTCTGAAATTCCACTTTTCTCATTTATTACCTTGAGAAGACAAGTTTTTATTAGTCTTAAGTACAGCTAATCCAGTGAATTCTAAATCGATTTTCTTTTTCTTTTTAAACCCTTACCTACTGTCTTGAAATCAATACTGAATATTGGTTCCAAGACAGAACAACAGTAAGGGCTAGGCAACTGGGGTTAAGTGACTTGCCCAGGATCACATAGCTAGGAAGTGTCTGGCCACATTTGATCCCAGAATCCCCCCATCTCCAAGTTTGGCTCTATCACTAAGCCACCTAGTTGCCCTAAACTGATTTTCTATACTGCTTAAGGCCCAATAAAGAAAAAGGATCTTGCTCTTCGATCCCTACAATACAAAGGTCTCTATTTTATGACATGAATTTGGTTGAAAAATAATAGATAGCTAAAGAAAGGGTCGTAGTCCAACCTGAGTCATATCCAAACACTTCACCTTTCACCTCATACATAACAATAAACACTCATCGATAAAAGTTTCATATAAGAATACCCAGTCTGCAATATACTTTGTTAATTTCTACTCACAGTGAAAAAGAAAATCTTTAAGAATCTTGTATTTGATATATTTGTTGAAATGAATTGAGATAATGTCATGATATAAAAACTTGGAGTATATATATATATTTTTAACCCTTGTACTTCGATGTATTGTCTCATAGGTGGAAGATTGGTAAGGGTGGGCAATGGGGGTCAAGTGACTTGCCCAGGGTCACACAGCTGGGAAGTGGCTGAGGCCGGGTTTGAACCTAGGACCTCCTGTCTCTAGGCCCGACTCTCACTCCACTGAGCTACCCAGCTGCCCCCGAGTATATATATTTTTGATAGGATTCCATTTATTGAGTGATAAGCAAAATCAGAAACAGCAGTTCAAACAGATAGTGAACAATAACTATTCCATATTAGTTTCCACAAGGAAGTACTGCATTAGCCCAAATATAATATGACTTCAAATACAGTGTGATCCCAAGTATTTTGAAGGGTAACTCAGAAAGAAGAAAACACCCATTTTATTATCTCCTTTTAAGCTACAACTTTCTCTTAACTCGTGAATAATGCAGGCACTTTATATTCAAAGTTTTTTCAAGGTCCTGAAAACAAGTTAAAGTGAGAAACTACCTTCCAATATTTAATCATGTTCTCCTTCCTATTCTATTTCTTCATCTCCGGAAGTGGAAACATCATTTGAGTCATCACTGTCACTCTCTTCTTCCCACAAAACACCATCCCACCATCTATACTGTTTGATACACATTTTTTAAATCCAAGCACAATAGACTTGGTGATGTTGTCCCAAGCGGTTTTGATCCAGTTCCCTAATACGGTGACCAAGAGTTTATTTATTTTCCCCAATAAGAGTAAATTCATGGTTTCCAGTCAACATCCACTCTATATATTCTTTCCTCAAATGATCTTTGAAGGGCTTATTAATTACTACATCTAACACTTGTAATTGTGACGTAATTCCTTTCAAAATAACAACTACATAGGTCCATGTGCATTTCAGCAATTCTCTTCTTCACATTTTCAGTCAGGTGACCCTTGAATGCTTCCAGTACGAGCATTCCTCTCTTGACACAGTAACTCACCTGGATGCCCAACCCAGACCACATTCAACCACATTCAGAGAAAGGTAGTTAAAGAACCAAGGAACCAACAAGAAAGGAAACTGATTCCACAGGCACTGCCCCCCTGGGTGGTCCAGGCAAATTAAGAAACTATGATTGGTTCCTGAGATGTGATGTGTAAGAGTTAATGGAGTGGAGAAAAGAACTTATAAGGTCAGAACAAGAGTCAGTCTTGATCTTCTGGTGGGAGCATGGAGAGAGAAATGAACCCTTGTCCGAGTTTTAGCTAGAGGCCCAAATGGCATTTGCAGATAAGAAAGCTAAGCATCTCTCTTCCTTTCTCCTACCTTTCCCTTTTTACTACCATTACTACTGCTGCTGCTGCTACTTTGATTTAATAAAGTTATTAAGCTGCTACCAGCTTAATTTTAATAATTTTAATTATTACACATCCATCATGTCATTTAGAAAACAAAGGAAGAACAACTCAAGACAGATTAGTGATCTCCCCACTGTGGATACTAATCACAAATCACAACTCCTCCAAATAGCCTCAACTGTACCCTCACTTTGGCAAGTGATCCTCCCTAATTTACTCACTGTCTCACTCAATACAGCAGCTCTTGCAAACTTTTCCATCCTTCTTGAAAACTTCCCAAGGTTGTCCCCTTTCCCAGCATCTCAGCTGAGAATCTTACCTCATATACCTCATACTAGCTCTATGATCCCAGGCAAGTCACTGTTTGCCTCAGTTTCCTCATGTAAAATAAATTGGAGAAGGAAATGGCAAATAACTCCAACTGGAAAAATGGAGGTCACTGGCTAAGAGTTCATTTTTGTTCCATCTTCTTCAATTAATAATGAAGCCTTCTGCCACTGTCTCCTCCTCCACTCATGAAGGAGATATGAAGAGATGGCCATTCCCACCAAAGCAAACCTCTCTCTCTATACAAGGGGTCTATTCTATACTGTCTTCTCAAAAAGGTTGACCCTCCAAGATCCCCAACATATCACCCATTTTCAATCTATCCTCTATTGGTTGCTTCTCCACTGCTTAAAAACATGTCCATATCTCATAAAACCTTCACTTGATATACCTAGCTTCACAAGCTACTATATCTTATATCTTCTTATGTGGCCAAAATCCTTCTGTCTCAGAGCTGTTACTAAGATAAAAAGTAGAAATTTAAATAAGAAAAAAGGAAGAAAGGGATCCTGTTAAAACATGGGTAAAATAAGATGATGACCTCTAAGGTCCCTTTCAACTTGAAATTCTGTTAATACTAATTCTTTTTGAAAAAAAAAAATACTTAAAAACCTACAAAACTAGCTCCAAGTGGAAAATGGAGTCAAGCTTAAGAGCATCAAGAAAGTTTTCTCACACAAGGGAAATGTACCTAGAGACTGTGAAAAAATATTTAAAGGTTTTCTGTTGATGTCCTTTCTCTCCTACATAGGGTCAATAAGGTAATGAGTTGTCCTAAAGATTATAGACTAAATGTTGAAATCTTTGACGTTACTCTCTACCACAGACTCAAGAGAACAATTCAACAAGAAGCAGAATAGTGTAGAAGATACTGTGTTAGATTTTATTTCAGGAAGATATTGATTCAAATCCTGACACAGACACTAATCATGTAATCCTGGGCATAACAAAACCTCTCTAAGCCTCAGTTTCCTCATCTATAAAATGAAGATAAGAAAACACCTATTTCACAGGGTTGTTTTGAACTTCACATGAGAAAATGCACATAACACTCCTTGTAAACTTAAAAGTGCTATAAAAATATGAACTACTATTTTAAAAAACAAATGTTAAGGGCAGCTGGGTAGCTCAGTGGATTGAGAGCCAGGCCTAGAGACAGGAGGTCCTAGGTTCAAATCCTGCCTCAGACACTTCCCAGCTGTGTGACCCTGGGCAAGTCACTTGACCCCCATTGCCTACCCTTACCAATCTTCCACCTATAAGTCAATACACAGAAGTTAAGGGTTTAAAATTAAAAAAAAAAAATCTTAATCTCTAATAACAAATTTTATCACAAGATATTCAAATAGAAAACATGAATGAATAATATCCTAGATGCATAACAATGAGTGACTTAAAACTCATAAAACATCATTTCTAGGAGTTCCTGATACCAGTGAAATTACAATTTTAGTCACTATCCCTATAGAATGTACAAAGAAAAGGAGTATAAAAGGTTGATTGGCACCACATTGTATAGAGCCTTTAATGCCAGAATCAGGGGTTTATGGAGAAGATAATGGAGAACAAAGGTTTTTAAGGAGTAACAATCACTAAAGTACATTAGGAAAATAACCCAGTGTGGAAGACAAACAAATTTGAGACAGAAAGCTCAGTTGGAATATCAGTTACAATCGTCCCATGATGCTGAACCTATGGCACATGTGCCAAAGATGGTACGCAGAGACTTCTCCATGGGCACGAGGAGGGTGGAGGGGGTGGGGCATTCTAGCCTCTCTCCACCATTGCAGGGACTAAGCATACCTGAGCTCAGCCCCTGGATGGCCATGCCCCTCCACCCCACTCCCCAGCCTCCCCAAACCCAGCAGCTGCAATGGCCATGCCCCTCAGGCCCCCAGGAGCCAAGCAGCAGCAGTGAGTTCAGTGGCCACGCTGGGGTGGGGGGTGGGGGTGAGGGATTATGGAGGGGTACAACTGGCCCAGGGCTGATATCCTAGCCCCAGCCCTCCAAACTTAAGGGAAGGGTATGTGGCACTAGAGGAGCCTCCCTAGGAGCTTGGCTCCTCCCTTAGCCCCACCCCCAAATGCAGGGGTGGATCGATCACTGCACACAGTCAGGGAGTCCATGAACACATAGTTGTCAGCAGGACAGAGCAAGCAATGAGAGGCAGGCACTGGCACGCAGTCTAGGGGGTGGGTGGGGCATGGCACGGGGTCACTGAAAGAGTCCATCTAGGTCAGTGATTCTCAAACTTTTGGGCTCCAGACCCCTTTTATATTATTAAAAATTGTTAAGGGCATTCTAAAGAGATTCTGTTTATAAAAGTTGTATCTAGTCATATTTATCATATTAAAAATTAAAACAATTTAGTATTATTGTGAAAAGTTTTGACTTTGTAGAATTCCTGAAAGAATCTCACAGACCCCAGAGGTACTGGGAATATACTCTGAGAATCAGTTGATTTGAGGTGATTGCAGTGGGACTACAAAAGAGATGCTAGATGTGAGAGAAAGATCAGAGAGAAAACTAAGAAAACTAAACCACTGACTGGATATATAGGGTGAAAGACAAAGAAGAATGGCAGCATCATAAATTCAGAGCTGGAAAGGGCCTTTACAGATCATCTACTCCAGTGATTCCCGAAGTGGGCGCTACTGCAGCGATCAAGGGGGAGCGGTGATGGCCACAGGTGCATTTTTCTTTCCTATTAATTGCTATTAAAATTTAAAAAAAAATTAATTTCCAGGGGGCTAAGTAATATTTTTTCCGGAAAGGGGGCGGTAGGCCAAAAAAGTTTGGGAACCACTGATCTACTCCAACGTCTCGTTTTAGAGATCAGGAAACCAAGGACCAAAGAAAGAATTGAAGTGATTTGTTCTAACTCATCTACAAAATAAATGGCATCCATTGTCAGCAGCAGGGACAGGATGGAATCAGAGGCTTCCTGCCCACAAATCCTGCCCCTGACACTAGTTGCAGAACCACAGGGTAAGTCACTTAGCCTCTCTGAGTCTCCTAGTTCCCATTAGTAAAACTGAGATAACAGCGTCACACTTTCCTCATAGGCTTCTGGGAATTTCGATTCCTATAAAGTCTTTGCAGACTACTTATATAAATGTTAGTTGTCACCCTTGCTGTTATTATTTTCACTAAGGTTAGGTGGCAAGAATAATGGCAGTGACATATGAGATAGAAAAATCAGGGCAGGCAAGTTTTCAGAGAAGGAAAAATATAGCTTTAGTCATGCTGGTCTGGATGCTAGCAGGACATCTAGAATCTAGACAAAATAGAGATGACAGCTTTTAATTATATTTCATAACAATATATTCATACATCTTTTCCTTTATGTCACAAAGTTATGTACTGTTTTATTACATTAGAGGCCCAAACTTACGAATGTTCCAAAGTCTAGTGAAAAATAATGGCATTCATTTCTCACTCATAAGCCTAGAAGACTTAGTAAAAGTTACAAAGAATCCTATTTAGGAAAACTTTCTTAACAATTAGATCAATCCCATTCCCCAAATGACAAATGATCAAACGATATGTACAAGCAGTTTTCAGATGAAGAAATCAAAGCTATCATTATTTGAAAAAATGTTCTAAATCCTTCTTCATTAGAGAAATGCAAACTAAAACAACTCTGAGGTACCATTTTGCACCTTTCAGATTTGCCAATGGGACAGTAAAAGAAAGTGATAAATGTTAGAGGGGATTTGGCAAAATTGGGATTCAATGCATTGTTGGTGGAGTTGTGAACTGATCCAACCATTATGGGAGGTCAATTTGGAACTATGCTCAAAGGGCTATAAAACAGCATAGTCTTTGATTCAGTAATATCACCACTAGATCTATATCCCAAAGAGATTTTTTTAAAGGGGGGAAGGGAGGGTCTACTTATACAAAAATGTTTATAGCATCCTTTTTGTGGTGGCAAACAACTGGAAATTGACGGAATGTTCATCAATTTGGTAATGGCTCAGCAAATTGTGGTATATGAGGTGATGGAATACTATTGTGCTATGAGGAATAAAGAACAAGATGATTTCAGAAAGAGCTAGAGAGACCTACATGAACCCATGCAGAGTGAAATAAGCAAAACCAGGAGAACACTGTACACAGTAACAACAATATTGCAGAATGATCAACTGTGATAGACTTAGCTATTATCAGCAATACAATGATCCAAGACAATTCTGAAGGACTTATGACAAAGAATGCTTGCTATTCACCTCTGGAGAAAGAATTGTTGAAGTCAGCCTGCAGATCAAAGCATACTATTTTTTACTTTAGTTTATTTGGGGTTTTTTGTTTTATATGAATATTCTCTTACAACAATGAATAATATGAAAATATCTTCTGTATGATAATACATGTGTAACCCAGATTAAATTGCTTACCATCTTTGGGATGGAGAAGAGAAGGGAGGAAGGAAGGAAATTTGGATCTTAAACCTCCCAAAAACTTATGTGGAAAATAATTTACATGTAATTTGTAAAATAAAATATCTTTAATAAATAGATGTAGTATAAATACAAACTTTCTGAAAGGAGGAAAAAAAAAACTAGAGCTATCAAAAAATGGAATCAGTTTCCCCTTATTAGAACTGCCCAAAGGTGAGAATGACCATTTTTCCAATGTTATAGGAGTGTTCTTATACATTGGTACATTCTAACTCTGAAATTTTGTAATTCATCAGAAATGTCTAATTTTAGTTCTTACTTGGAATGATTATAACAACAATACTTCACATTTGCAAAGTACCTACAGTTTACAATTTTCTTTTACAATGTGCCAGAGGGGACTGCTCCCCTCCCTCTCTCTTACTTCGCCTGAGGACTTTTTTTCCACTTCATCAGCCCCTCAGCCAGTAGCCCAATGGGAGCACTTCTTCCCTCCCTATGTGGGATAAGAGAGGGGCTCACATGCAGCATGAGGGTGCAGTTTGGGCACTTGGTCTCTAAAAGATTTGCCATCACTGTCCTAGAGTAATTTTTTTCAGATGAGGAAAAAAGAGATCCTGAGGGGAAAGTGATGAACCACTTACTATATAGCAAACAAATGAAGGAGATAGCACTTAAACATAGCTGATTTTGATTCTTATTTTGATTCATATTTTTGATTCATGAGTTTCAAGTTTGATAAAAATAAGTTTCATGCTCTCCTTTATAACCCACCACCTTCTCTCAACAAGTCACCAAAGCTCAAAACCATTTGACTCCCCTGCTCTACCATATTAAATCATATAAAATCCTGTTGATTATTCCTTTGAACTATCTTTAAATTTATTCCTTTATTTATACACTCAGGATCCCATTCATTACCTAACATTTGGTAGACTTCTGTAAAAACATCCTCGTGTTGCCACATTCTTCCTCCTCTGTTTTGTACATGACCACTTGAATAATCTTTCCATAGCATTATTCTGACTACTTGAATCACAACCTCTCTAGTTCAAATATCAACTATTTGCTACAAAATAAAATCTAAGATCCTTTGGTCTGGCATTCAAGGTTCTTCACAATATGGCCTCAATACACCATTTCAGCTTTACTTTCCATTTCCCTAATACTACAATAGTCAAACTAGTCTACCTAACATTGTACATAATTTGTTCTTCCCTACCTTTGTTCTTCTGCTTACAACCAATCTAGCTGCATTCACCTGTTTGTTGAAAACCTACCCTATTCTTCAAAGTCCAAATGAAATGCCTACTCCATGATACCTTCTCTAATACCCTGATGTAATCTCTCTCTCTCCTCCCCTTCTTACTTGCAACAATCTTTCATCACAGATTGCCTTAAATTAATAGTTGTCTTATTTTCTCTACTGAATTATAGATTTCTCAGAGAAAATGATCATTTCTGATTCATATCTGTACCCCAAGAACCTATGTACTACACAAAATGCAGACAAAGAAAAATATCTAAAATACACAGGTAGGGGCAGCTGGGTAGCTCACTGGAGTGAGAGTCAGGCCTAGAGACAGGAGGTCCTAGGTTCAAACCCGGCCTCAGCCACTTCCCAGCTGTGTGACCCTGGGCAAGTCACTTGACCCCCATTGCCCACCCTTACCAATCTTCCACCTATGAGACAATACACCAAAGTACAAGGGTTTAAAAAAAAAATTAAAATACACAGGTAATACCCAAATGGCATGTCTTTGAAACAGTGTTTCAAATCATAGTTAAGAGTAAATGAGAAATTTTCTGAGTGATAGTCTCCTATCTAAAATGTTAAATATGAAATTATAAACAAAAACATACATAGCCATTTTTGTTATTAAAAAATAATTTAAAGTTCCTCTTTTGCTCCAAAATTTCTCTAAATGAACATTTGCAAAAAGTCTATTTTTCAAGCTAAAAAATGTTTCCTGGACAAATTAAGTTTAGAAATTTCTGAGAAACTTTAAATATCTTTCATCCATGTGTACATATGGCAAAAATGACCCTGAAAGATCAACCATTAATATGTGAAGCTGGACATAATTCATCTATCACTTCACAAATTTCTGCTTTTATTAGCTTTAATAAATAAAATAACCAATTCTTTATGATAGTTGTAAACTATCAGAAAAATACCAAATATAGCATACTTTAAAAAAATTAATCCTCTGTGTTGTAAAAGATATATTCCAAGGTTTTAAAAAATAGATAATGAAAGTGGCCCTGGCTAGTGATTTAAAATCAGTTCAATGATTCTAATGAGTGCCATAGTACTATGGTATTTAGCCAATATGAATAAAGATAAAGCTATAAACCCAACATCAGTGATTTACATTTTACTAAACAGTTGTGATGAATCTGACTACAATCATACACACAAGTCACTCATCCATAAAATGACTAATGGTCTGACTCTACATCCTAATTTCTTTCATATACCAAAAACTCAGCTCAAAAGAGGCCCTAAACCATGCCTTTGGACTTAATAGCATACACTAATAAAATGAACTAACATTATTACTTCAGGACTGGAAAACCTTATGCTGAAAGCAATAGATTAACATACAGAAGAAACTTGTGCTGGAAATGGCTATAATTTCAGTTAGTAATATAAGTACCATATTTAGTGAATGTTTACTATTTGCCAAGTACACTGGCAAGCAGGAAATACAAAAAAAAAAAAAAAAAAAAAAAAAAAAAAAGACAAAAAACAGACCTTGCCCTCAAGAAGCATATATTCTAATGGGGAAGACAATATGTAAATAATTAAGTACATAAAAGATACATACAGAGCACATGGAAAGTGATCTCAGAGGGAAAGACACTAGCAGCTGGGAAGACAACTAAGTTTTGAAGAAAGCTAGAGAAATTGTGTAACACACAAAAATTGATCTGGAGGCTCAGCACCAGAGTTATAAGCATTTATTAGTAAGAGAGAATTTGATAGAGGTCTTGGCCTTTCTAACTTAGGGTAAATTCAAGTCATAGCTTTCAACCCAGCATGGTCACCTCCATGCTGCACTGCCACTTGCCAAGCACACCAGGCCAAGGAGTCAGTCTGTGCAAGAGCAGAAGTAAAAAGGTCCCTCTTACCTTCCCCACCTCACATTTTAAACCCATTAGCTCCTCCCTCTGTGGCAACTGTTTGCACACTGACATTCACAGTAATAGTGAAGCTGATGCCAGGGGATCCAGGGCTAGACTCTGTACTAGGGATCAATGTTCCCTAAATAATTTACTTCACACAAGTGAAAGACAGAAGTGTATAATTGTCATGTAATTCTACATTTATAAAAATTTTCTTGTTTGAGAGTAATTTTAGGATAAGAAACTTGTTACCTCCCGGAATCCAGAAAGTGAACTATTTGGAGAAGGCACCATGAAGATGTCTGCAGAAACCACACACTGCACCAAAAGATCCAGAATGAACTTTGGGATGTAGTGAAATTGAATTGTGGGGGGTTGAACAAGGTAAGTTGGTTATCTGTACTGATTCTATGGGGAAAATAGGAATGTAAATCTGGGAGATTTTTACCTGCTTGTTTCCCATGGGAATCACAGGGGGATTGTGTAATTTGGATCTGTACCCTAAAACTACAACTCCCAGCATCCCACTCTCTTTCTCATGTTACATACTGACATAGGAAGGATATAAATTTTGGTGTAGCCCTGCCTCTTGCTCTCTTCTCTTCCTGTCGTGGCTTTGTGGAGCAGGCCTTTTAAACAAGCAAGGAGAACTTAAGTCATGTGGTCTTAATTTTGTTAGGTAATTGGGTCTTTTTATACTTCTATTTCCCTTTATTCCTCCTACTTCAAGTGATTATTAATAAACTTTATAAAATATAATTCTTCGAGTGTTGGATATTAATTTAAATCTTACAGAAGTGAGGAGGCAGAGTATTCCAGTCACCAATAGAAAGGTATTGAAATGGAAGATGGAGCTTCCTGGTCAAGGAACCAAAAGCAGGCCAACATATCTGGTCTAAAGATTGCATGGAGAAGAGTGAAGCATAAGAATGGAAAGGGCGGGGGGGGGGGGGGGGGGGGCAGCTGGGTAGCTCAGTGGATTAAGAGCCAGGCCTAGAGACAAGATGTCCTAGGTTCAAATCCGGCCTCAGACACTTCCCAGCTGTGTAACCCTGGGCAAGTCACTTGATCCCCATTGCCTACCCTTACCAATCTTCCACCTATAAGTCAATACCCAGAAGTTAAGGGTTTAAAATTTAAAAAAAACAAACAAACAAAGAATGGAAAGGGCGGAGGGGACCAGGTAAGATTTAGCCAAATAAAAACTCAGACTTCTGGAATCCTCTAAGTAGGCAAAGAGAATTAACTGTCTAAAAATATTTACAAGTAATACTGAATTTAAAACAAAATAAGACACTTTGTGGTACATTAATAATTGGACACATGAATAGGATACATAATATTAGGAATATTCTTATAATTAAAAAACTGAGAAATAAAGGCCAAGAATAAGTTAACATTGCTGTTACTCAATCATTTTCAATTGTGTCTGACTCTTCAGGACTCTATTGCGGGTTTTCTTGGCAAAGATACTGGTGAAGATACTTGCCATTTCCTTCTCCAGCTCATTTGACAGATGAGGAAACTGAGGCTGTTAATGAAATGAGTGTTAAGTGACTACATGAAGCCAGATTTGAACTTAGAAATATTAGTCTTCCAGACTCCAAGCCTGGCTGACACTCTCTCCCACTTTACAACCTAGCTTCCCCAATAAGTTAACATACACATTAGAAAATGTATTTATTATAGGAATAAAATGCTACACAGAAAGTTTCTACGAAGATTAGAAAATCAAGCTGCTCAAGTAACATGGAAATCAATGCAAACAGTATGAGGCAAAAAGAACTTCTCAGATTACCAAGGTGAAAATAACTTCCTTAAACTCCTCACATAAAACTCAGGCAATTTCCCCATTAATACTATATAGGTTTATGTAATTTCTTGTAGAAATTTCATTTTAATTTTCTTTTTTTTTTTTTTTAAACCCTTACCTTCTGTCTTGGAGTCAATACTGTATATTAGCTCCAAGGCAGAAGAGTGGTAAGGGTGGGCAATGGGGGTCAAGTGACTTGCCCAGGGTCACACAGCTGGCATTTTAATTTTCTAATGCAAAGTTTAGACATTCTAAAATGCACAAATGGAAAATAAGAAAAAACATCTCTCTTCTAAAGAGAGATGTTGTATTAGGTAGACAATCTTGGTCAAAACATTAATGGTTTTAGAAAATACCTCTGTAAATTAAAAGTCACATTCTATTTGTTTTAAAAAGGAAAATCAAAGATTGAAGCACTAAAAACATTTCATTAATAGGAGGATATCTTAAAGTGTTTTAATATTATTTTAAAATGTAGTTTTTAGCTATCAGTCAGGTTTTAACTTTTCAAACTTAACTTTAAACTTTTAAGTAAAGGTTTAAATGAAAAAATGGAGGGCTGAAAATCTAATCATTTCAACTAGAATGGAATTATATCATTTTGGAAAATAAACCAAAATATTCTTATGAACTGAAATATTTAGATACCAAAAATATCTAAAATTCTTTAATTTGGAACTACATCATATGTGGTACTGAAAGAAATGTTAGATGTGAATACTGGGCCACTGCTGGCTACTTTGAAAAGATAAATAACATTAATGATAAAAAGAAATATCCAATGCCAAAATATTCAAAGGAACTATTTTTGTAGCAGCAAAGAACTGGAAATAAAATTGGTGCACATAGATCGAAGAATGGCTAAACATTTAGAAAGTACATAAAAATTCCCATGCTGTAAGAAACTATGAATACAAAGAAGCATATGAAGACATATGACCTCATACAAAGAGAAATAAATCAGAAACAGAAATACAATATATACATCTGCAATATAAATGGAAAGAGCAACAACAGAACAAAAACAGAACCTGAATGCTAAGAAAATGTAATGATTAAGCTTAGCATCAAAGAAGAAAAATGAAAACATATTTTAATTCCTTCTTTGCAGAAGTAGATGATTACAGATGTGAAAAACTGCATATAATGTTGGATTTGGTTGATACATTGGTTAGTTCCACCACCACCCCTTTTTTTTACTCTCTTTTATAAACTAACTCCTCTCTGAGAAGAGAAGGGAGAATATTTTTGGAAATACAGGTGATATAAAAAAAGATGGTAATGAAAATTTCTTTTAAAAGTATTAAAGAACAGGAATGCCACAGTACTAAAGTAGATAAATGTTTCAATTTTCAAAAAAAGAGAAGAAAATGAAGTCTGCAAACAGCTAGCCAGTGAATTTGACTTTTCTTTCTGGCAAAATTCTAGAACAAATTATGAAAGACTTGGTTAATGAACACCTAGAA
Source organism: Gracilinanus agilis (assembly GCF_016433145.1). Lineage (NCBI taxonomy): Eukaryota > Metazoa > Chordata > Mammalia > Didelphimorphia > Didelphidae > Gracilinanus > Gracilinanus agilis. The sequence continues at coordinate 431,248,115 of NC_058131.1, forward strand.
AAGAAAGCAGCAATCACAAAGAACCAGCATGTCTTCAGCAAGAAGAGAGGACACAAAATGAACTTTCCTTCCTTTCAGGATAGAATTACTAAACTGGTAAAAAAGAGGAATGTTGTAGACACGGTTTTTCAAGATTTTATTCAAGCATATAAGGTGAAGAGACATGAACAAGATATTAGTACAATTAGAGCCAAAATTAATTGAAGGAAAGAATTTAAAAGAGAAGTTTTGTTAATGGTTCAATGTAAATTTAGCAGGAGATATTCAGTGGAGTACCATGGGGATCTGTGCTTGGCCCAGCACAATTTACATTTTTAATAATGATATGGATAAAAACATAAGGACGTGCTTATTAAATATACAGATGATCCAAAGCTAAAAGAGATAGCCAATAATCTGGCTAAGTCAAATTTTGAAAAGATCTAGACAAATTAGAACATTAGACCAAATCTATTAGGATGAAGTTTAAGAGGGATAAATGTAAAGCCCTAAATAAACTTCAGTTCAAAAAACCAACTTCACAAATATAAGCTGGGGAAGAGGGAAGGCTGGAAAGTAGACTACATAAAAAATGTGTGGGGGTTTTAGTACATTATAAATTCAACATAAGTCCACAATGTGATATGTCAGTCAAGACAACCAAGGTAGAGGGTCTAGTTATAAAGAAATGACAGGAAATGACAATCTGCTGTTCTCTACTAGAGTAATGTATTCAGTTCTGGATACCACAGAAGGGCTTTGTTGGGCTAGGGAAGGATTCTTAATCTGGAGTTCTAACATTTTTTTTTCTATTTTGATAACTATTTCAATTTATTTTCTTTTGTCAACTTAAGTACTTTATTTTGTGCATTTAAAATATTATTCTGGGATGGGACTTGGAGGTTTCACCAGACTGTCAAAAGGACATAAAAATGGGAAAGAACTCCTAGGGTAGCATATGTCAAAAGCAGGTAACCAGGGGAAAGTGAGGTGGCTCAGTTGATTAAGAGCCAGGTCTAGAGATGGGAGATACTGGGTTGAAATGTGACCTGAGACACTTTCTACCCCATTACCTAGTCCTTACCACTCTTCTGCCTGGGAACCAAAACACAGTATTGAGTCCAAGACAGAAGGTAAGGGGCTAGGGGGAGAGGGGAGAGGCAGTTAATCAGTGTAATTGAAGGGCCATATGATGATTGGTTTATGCAATTAAAAGTGGTTAAAGGTGGAAAAGAGAAGAATTATGGAGAATTTTAGGAAGAGCTGTCATATTGCCAGGATTAATCTTACTCCATTTAGTCTCAAATAGTAGAACTAGACGTTGCAAAAAGGAAGATTTAGGCTTGATCTAAGGCAAAATTTCTGAGATATCCAAAAATGAAATGGGTTGCCTTGCAGAAGCAGTGTTCCCCTTACTCAAGGTATTTGAGTAAAAGCTAGATAGATGACTGTTGTCAGAAGCATCATAAAGAATATCCTAGATAGCTTTAAGCTATTGATGCTTGAGACTACATAAAGACTTCTGGGACACCCTGTATATACCAACATTTTCTGTCTAAACACAGATATAAGAATAACTGCCCTTCAGCCTAAAGTTAGAGTCAAAATTTTGCATAACTACAAATATTTCATTATAAGATTATGAAACTAAATTCAGTCATGCTTCAATTACATGCTATAAGGATAATTTTCCATTCACATTTTGTAAAGGTGATTAAAACCAATTTAATATCACTAGAATTTAAGCAATAGCTAACTAATTTGAGCAACTTATTTCACAATCAAGAATTAACCTGGAAAAATCACTTAAGTGTTTTAACTAAATTACATATATAAAAAGCATCATTAGTAAGTTAATTAATAAGATGCCTATTCATAAGTCAGTGGACATGGCTTTGACCTATTCTAAGTTTCAAATAAATCAATATTTTTATAGAACTTTTCTTTTTTTTTTTTTTAAACCCTTCCTTCCATCTTGGAGTCAATACTGTGTATTGGCTCCAAGGCAGAAGAGTGGTAAGGGTAGGCAATGGGGGTCAAGTGACTTGCCCAGGGTCACACAGCTGGGAAGTGTCTGAGGTCACATTTGAACCTAGGACCTCCCGTCTCTAGGCTTGGTTCTCAATCCACCCAGCTACCCCCTTTTTATAAAACTTTTCAAAGGAAAAAAGTATTTATTATAGTTGAATAACATTTTAAAATGCAAGTGAATTCAAAAAGACCTGATCAGAAAAAAATATATTGTAAACAGCTTGTTGAAATGTGACAATGATGATAAAATATTACAATTCAAAAACATGGAAAGTGTAAAAGTAGACCAGTATTCTGAAGTTTTCAATGACATGATTACCATGTCCAAACTTTTATGATTTTAAATAGCTTGAGACACCTCTGCCACACATTCTCCAAAGTTTAGCTCAATCTAATTAATATAATTCCTACAGTAAATAAAAAGACCAAGAAAACATTGCTATAAGCAACTATGTTCCACTCTTAAGAGAAATGATAACTGAATGCAACTAAATTGGCTCAGGTCACCTTGTTGTTTATATCAAACCCCAACAAGATTCTACCAGTAACATACTTACACTAAGATTCTTTTCTAGACCAGTCCTGTCATTTCATCAGTAGAGAAAAGTCCTAAGAAACAACCCTAGGGATGGCTTAGTAGATTAAGAGCCAGGTCCAGAGAGAGGAGGCCTTGAATTCAAATGTGGCCTTATACACTTCCTAGCTGTGTGACCATGGGCAAGAATCTTAACCTCCATTACCTAGCCTTTACCCCTCTTCTGCCTTGGAACCAATATTTGATCTTAATTCTAGGACAGAAGGTAAGGGGGGAGAGGAGGGAGGGAGGGAGGGAGGGAGGAAGGGAGGGAGGGAGGGAGAGAGAGAGAGAGAGAGAGAGAGAGAGAGAGAGAGAGAGAGAAGGAGAGAAGGGGGGAGAGAGAGAATATCTCTACTAAAATAGATCAGTGCCTATTCTACGACTTAAAGATTTAGAGAAATGACATTATGATTATTTCTCATATAAAAGAATGGAAGAATCTAACAACATAAATTATAATATATAAAGTACTTTTAATACTAATATATAAAGTATTTACATATGTAAACAATATATGAAGTACTTTTTCTTTGAAGTACATATCTATTAGAAGTCAATGTATTTAGTTTTGTGCTTCCAACTCTAATTAAGCTATAACATTGTGTATCCCCTTACTAGTCTTGAAAATTCAGGAAGGACTATCTTAGCTAAACTTTTTTCTATCCCCATTGTCATCTATTCACAACACTATACACAAAGTAAATGCTCAATAAATGTTGGTATAATAAATTAATTTTTATAAAATAGATACAAAGGAAAGGAATAAACCGTGATAAATGCAAATCACAATTTACAAAAATAAGTACTAAGACAAATAAACTGCTTGTCTATCTTTACAGAGCAGTGCTGTGGCACTGATAGAATGTTGGACTTGGGAGTAAGGAGGGATAATAGTTCACTTAAGACTCTTATCCTTACTAGCTGTATGATTAGTTGGAACTTTCTGTCTCAGTTTCCTTATCTATAAACACATGAAGTAATAATAACCATCTCACAGTATTGGTATCTACCTCAAATAAAATAACATATATAAATATCTTTGAGAACTTTAAAGCCCTACATAAATGCCAGTTTAGCATCATTATTACTGTTACTGAGCAGGGGAAAAAAAATTACACAAAGCAATGTCAGAAACCTTTTTTCCTAAAAGCATACTAGAAAAAGATGAATCAGGAAAAGTATCTCTAAAAATTATTTTAAATTTTTTGCTGTGGGATTTTTTTCTACACACAGAAAATCTTAAAAAGATTTTTAGGCAGTCACTTAATCTTGTTTGCCTCAGTTTCCTCACCTATAAAATGAGCTGTAGAAAGAAATAGCAAACCACTCAGTTATCTTTGCCAAGAAAATCCCAAATGGGGTCAAAGAGTCAGACATGACTGAAACCACTGAACAACAATATATAGATGAAGAGGAAAAAGAAAATCAAATCATACTATAAAATTCTGATTATTAAGCTACTTCAAATGATAAGTGAATTTCCCATGGCTGATTTTTGGAGTCATATTTCATACTTGAATTTCTATTACAACATAAAACTTCTCAAAGAAACACTAAAGTAATCTTTTTTAACAATAAAATTCCTGAAAACATTATTTATATAAGTTTTCTTCTATTTTCCTAATCAAAAAAGACAGGCCTTGTTCATTAAAATTAAACTGTTATAAACTACAAAATGAGGAAAATTTGCTGGGTTTGTTAAAACTAGGGATTCTTTGGGGTTACAGGTCATTGGGATTCCAACTAAAAAATCCCAAGACACTGGGAAAATCAATGAATTCATCTAAAAAATTTTTAATTATGCAAAACAAAATAAGCTAACTTTAATTTCATAGAAGAACTACCAGAATCTACCAGACATAACCTGGAATACACATGCATACATACACACAAAAAGATACTGAGCCTTAACTTCAAATAACATCATCCCATGTAAAAACTTTTCACTGAGACATATTACTTTTCAGTGGTGCCAAATGGCATTTTTCCCCCACATGAATATGCCTGTCTTCAGGTGGAGAAAGCATAGGAAATAAAATCCTTACTATGGGAGCATCCAAAAAAGTTTCAGCTCTTCTTGCTCAACTCAAATAATTTTTCTACCTTAAATTTTAAAACATTCAAAATTCCAGGTACATATAATATCTTTCAAAACAACTTTCCCAACTGCTCAGTCTGAGAAGCTCTGCTACTTTAAAACCATTATAGTGTTTCATAAATGTGTCAAAGGAGGGCGCAAAATCTTTTGTACTAAATCTGTACATCTGATCTCTGCCCTTCCCTCCCCCACCTCCAAAGCCTCAAAATAACTGAAATACCTAAAAGACAAAAAAAAAAAAAAAAAAAAAAAAAAAAAAAAAAAACCACACACCAGAAAGCAGGAGAGTGGACTAAAATGGAAAAGTGTAGCGGAGAACTTCATGAGTTCAGGTTTGAATCCTATTTATCCCCATCTGTGTGATCTTAAACAAGTCATTTTTTTTTTAACCATTATCTTCTGTCTTGGAATCAACACAAAATATTGGTTCCAAGGCAAAAAAAGTGATATGGGCTAGGCAATGAGAGTTTAAGAGATCTTCCCAGTCACACAGCTAGAAAGTGTCTGAGACCAATTTTGAATCCAAGACCGCTCATCTCTTAGGCACTCCATCCATTCAGGCACCTCGATGTTCCATAAGCATTTTATCTTTCTGTACCTTAATTTCTTGTAAAATAAAAAGGTCAAATTTCCTGCTGTATAAATCATTTGATATGAAATTCAGACACTGCAACTAAAAGAAATGTAATCAAGATAAAGCAACTTCCGTGTTACTAAGGAGAAAATGAAATAAGACGCTTCGTAAACCCTATACAGATATTATGCTAACATATCTATTGCGCAAAAATGTTTAAAAAGCGCTTCTACTACCGTAATACTGCTAGAGAAGCAGTGCAGGGATTATCCTGTTATCCCTATTTTATAAACAGGTAGATTGCAGCCCAGAGAAGTGAAGTAACTTGCCAAAATTGAGTACTACCTACCTGTCTGATAGGAGCTGTCAACCTGCCCCCTCCGCCCCCAACCCCGCTGGACACTACGGCGCCCCGAGCTGCGATTCGAGATCGCCAACAAAGCAGCGGCCACCGAGTGCACACCGTCCGCGCCTAGGAAAGGCGCACCTGGCCCCAACGAACGCGCAGACGCCGGCCTGATGCGAGCACGAGGGCCCAAGCACACTGAGGCTCGGGGTCCGAGGCACGTCTGAGGCTCGGGGTCCGAGGCACGTCTGACCCTGCTGCGGTCGAGCTAAGTCTCGGCCCTGTCCCAGGCCCTGTCTCAGAACAGCTAGGAGCCAGAGCTGACGGACACACTGCCCTTCCAGGTGGGCCATGCCCAGTCCCTCACCTGACGGCAGAGAACAAGATTCCTGGCCTCGGCCTCTGAGAACTACCAACAATCACAGCGCGATGGCCGCCCCAGCTCCCTCGGCTCTGTCAGCACCTTCCGGCTCTCCGGTGTTGCAACCGCTGCCTTCCGCCGGACTGGCGCCCGGAGCAGCCGCAACATCCGTTCCGCCTCCTCAGTTCCGCCTGCCAATCCCGAGGCAGAACTAGTGTCTGACCCTGGTTCTACATAGGCCTTGTTCCACCCCCTCTCACGACCTTCTTTCTTACGGTACTCACCTATTAGGCTCCCAAGTAGGAGGCCCAGGGCCCTGAAGTCCATAATCTAAATGCCGTTTCACATACCAGTGGTGTGGGCAAATCACTGCACCTCAGTTTCTTCTCCCTCTGTTAAAAGGGAATAATGAGCATGTTCCTTTTCGGGTTGAAGTGAGAACAAATGTGATAAAATTTCCAAAGTGCTTTGGGCTATGTAAATATTAGCTGTGAGTAGTGTTGGTGGTGATGGTGGAAGGTGTAATTAACAGTAATAGTGGTAGTAGTAGTGGCAATAGTAGTAGTAGTAGATGCAGTACTAGCAGCAGTAGTCATAGTACCTTTGAACTCCTAGTCCTTTGAAAACTGTAGAGACTTCAGAGATTATCTAACTAAACCCCCTATTTTCAGATGAGGAAATTGGGAACCAGTGAAGGAACCAGGGTTTTTTCCACTGTTCAACACTATCTCTCACTGAAAACCGTATATAAATGTATTAGTGACAAGAATATTTTGAATTTCTTTTAAAAAAAAAAACACTTTGTATAAATTAGCTTAAGATTGACGAAAATAAGGCAGTTACTTGGAATCAAGAGCTTGGAGTCCTGAGTCTTGGGCCTCAGTTTCTATAATTCATAAATGGGAGAATATTTGGAATAACCTTGGAACAGGAAAAAACTTTGTAAACTATAATGAACTGTCTATATAAAGTTGAGTTATTCCTCTCAAACATTACAAAATGTTATATTACTTTTGTATATTTCTGCCAGTACCTAGCACATGCCTTGAAGTTATTAACATTTTATGTTTGATGAGATGGCAAGGAAATTTTTTGTGTCATGGACCCTTTTGACTATCTGGGGAATATATAGATCTCCTTGTTAGAATGTTTTTAAATGCACAAAATAAAATTGTATTATAAATCAATTAAATTACATTGCAGTATAGTTATCGAAAATTTTTTATTTAAAATTAATGGGGGGCATCTGGGTGGCTCAGTGGATTGAGAGCCAGACCTAGAGATGGAAGTCCTAGGTTCAAATCTGACCGCATATACTTCCTAGCTGCATGACCCTGGGCAAGTCACTTAACCCTCATTGCCTAGCCCTTACCACTCTTCTGTCTTAGAACCAATACATAATATTGATTCTAAGGTGGAAGGTAAGAGTTTTAAATATTTATATATACATATATATTAATTAATGGATCTTAGGTTAGGAACCTTTGATCTCATCAGTTACCTATCAACCTCTGCAATTATTTTCCACATGCTACCATAAATTCACCATCATGGAATCTACCCAAAAGGTCTTCCTCCATGTCTTTTGCTATCTGAAGGATACTAATCATACATGCTGTCTGTTGGTTATCAGTCACTCCCAGGAAATGGTTATTCTCTGTCCTACCATCTTGGATTATGTTTCCATTCAAGTGTTTGTTAGCTAATATATAATATTTCACTTTCCTTCCAAATTCGTGTTTGTAATTTGTGGCAATCTGCTAATGTTTAAATGATATTCAATTTCATATCTTCTATGACTCAAAGTCAACGCTAATATAATATCGACATTAAAAATATGGGCAATTAGTTTCACAGAATAGTTAATGGTCCTTAAAACAATTTTGTAACTTTTCAAATTTAGTGCAGCTCACCTGCCTCTTCCCTCTTAAATCTTAGGTCCAACTCCTATATAGTTGCAGTGTCTAAACCATAATCTATTATGCTAACGGATGAACTACATCTGTTTAGGGCACATAAAACACTAAGAAAAAGAAGTAGAAGGAAAAGCCAGTCTAAAGGAAACAGTGAGAAACCCAACTCAGCAAAATCATTCCAAGGGCATTTAAGAATAAAACTAGAAGGAAAATAAACAAAAGATGGGAAAGATCTGCAAAGAGAGGCAAAAAAGTCTCTACTTTCAAGAGGCTTATAATCTAATGACAGAGATAATATGCAAACAGACATATACAAATAAAACATACTCAGGATAAATTGGAAATAATCAACAGAGAGAAGAAACTATAGTTAAAGGTTAATGGAAAAGACTTCTTATAAAAAGTAGGATTTTAGTTGAGACTTCAAAGAAGCCAAGAGGCACACACAGAAATAAGAAAATTTCAGGAATGGGGCATATTCAGTAAAAATGAAGTTGGAAATTAGAGTGTCTTGTTGGAGGAACAGGATTTTAGATTACATAAGGGAAAGTAAGTAAAAAGCCTGGAAAGGTAGGAAGAGACCAGATTATGAAGGACTTTAAAAGCCAAATAGGTTTTCATACTTGATACTGGAGTTAAGAGAGAGTCCATGAATTTGACTGAACAAGGATTGACATAGTCCAACCTGTGCTTTAAGAAGATCATTTTGACTCATGAATGGAGGACAGACTGGAGCAGAAAGAAACTTCAGATAGGAAGCTCAGTCATCAAGCTATTGCAGTACTCCAAATGTGAGATGATGAGGGCCTGCACTAGGGTGATGGCAGTGTTGGAAGAGAGAAGAGGGCTTACATGAAAGATGTTGCAAAGGTAGGAAAAAATGTACTTGACAACAGATTGGATATGAAGAGTGAAAGAGAGTAAGTAGTCAAGGAAATTACCTATATTGGGGGTTGGGGGCTGGGTATTGGAAGGATGATGATGCCCTCAAAAGGAAGAGAGAAGTTCAGAAGAGGAGCAAATTAGAGGGGAAAGTTAGTTTAGTTTTTGATATGTTGAGTTTGTAAGAAGTAAAATTAATATAAAAAGATAGCTTTAGAAATGTTATGGTTTTTGTAGATTTATTAGTAGCCAGTAGAAAATGAAGCCACGTGCCATTCTGGCTTAGTCAGTTTAAAAGGCCCGCCATTACCTGCCACCACCATGGTGGATCAGGAGCCAAGAGAAGAAGTGAAAAATGAGCCACTCAATTTTATCCTCCTGTCTACATCATCATATAATGACAGGGAGCCAATGGGCTCATGGGAAATGTAGTTTAAGGACCCCAAAATTTCCAATAACACAAGTTTAAGACTTCTTTGGGTTATCTAATTTGAGATGTCTAATAGGCAACTGGAGATATGAGTCTAGAAATGAGGAAAGAGGTTAGGGCTGAATAAATCCAAAGTGCATAGAGATATTAATAAAATCCATGGGAGCTGACAAGATCACCAAAAAAATTGTATAAATGGAGAAGAGAAGAAGATCCAGGACAAAACCCAGGAGCACCCCCATTATGAATGAAATGAACAAAGGCCAAGCAAAGGAGACTGAGAAGAAGTAGTCGGATTGATAAATAGGAGAACCAGAAAGAAGTAGTTTTATGAGAATGTGGAGAGAAGCAGTGAGATGGCTTTGCCAAGAAAGTAGTAATACAAAAGAACCCAGATTGAAACCCAGGTTCTCTAACCCTAACACACAATTCTTTATAAAATAACATGACTAGGTTTGTGTATTAGGAAACTTAACCAGACACCCATGTAAGATATGAAAAGGGAAGAATCTGGGGAAAAGGAGGTCATTTAGGAGATTTGCATTAATCCAGGTATAAGTGATAAGGGACTGTACTGGGTAGTAGATATGAAAAATGTTATGTCTTAACTTATGATTTCAGGGAGCCCTTGCCAGGTGGTGAGCTGGACTTCTTTGGACAGCAATTATAGGATATCTAACTAGGCAGTATTTTCTACTTCTTTCCTACACTTCTCTTCTTTTACTATATTTACATTATATTAAATTGTTAAAGGCTACTGAGAGTTATTTTGACTTAAGGGCTAATTATTTCATAAATTGTGACCATAATCTCATTTTTTAACTCATATTTGTCAAACCCATTTTTACCCTTACATCTATTGGCAAAACCAATTTTAATTTTTACAATACACACACACACACACACACACACACACACACACACACACATACATACACACATACAAAACCCTCTCCCTGCTTCTATTTGGCATCACTGCTCCAAATCACCAGTAAATGAGAAATAAAAATTGAAACAACTCTGAAGATCTAACTCATTCCTATCAAATTGGCAATGGTGACAAAAAGGAAAATAACAGTCAGTGGAAGGGCTACATGAAAACAATACTTACTGCACTCATCTTGGAACTGTGAATTAACACAGGCATTCAGGAAAGCAAATTGGAAATCGTGGCTAACTTTTGACCTAGCAATACCTCTACTAGACATATACCGCAAAAGAATAAATAAAAGAGTGGGAAAGACCTATAAGTACAAAAATATTCATCATAGAACTAAAATCTAAGAGGTTGCCTATCAATTAAGGAATGGCTAAAGATAAATTACAGTATATGACTATATAATATATGTGTGTAATAATAAAATATAATTGTACCATAATAAATAACAAAAAACACAAGATTCAGAGAAATCTGGGAACATTTGAATGAACTGATGCAGAATGAGGTGAATAGAATCAGAACAATATATATAATAATAACAACTTTAAAAGAATTCTGAGGGGCAGCTAAGTGACTCAAGTAGATAGATAGCAAGGTGTATAGTCAGGAGGTCCTGGGTTCAAATCTGGCCTCATACAATTACTAAATGTATGGCTCTTGGCAAGTCACTTAACCCCCAGGGGCTGATGATGGTGATACCAATAAAAGGAAGAAAGAAAAGTGCCAATGAAGCATTTTTTTAAATATATAGAAGAGAGGAGAAGGCATTTCACTAAAAAAGCAAGAAAATCTTGGAGCTCCCATGTTGAATTGAGTATATACTTTAAAAAAAACAAGTATCTTTTGATATAAGATTCATGATTTCATATACAATCCTCTTTTTCTGTTGTTTTTAACATAAAAATGTTTATGTTTGTTGCTGGTTGTCAAATTCAGAATAACAAAAAGCTAAACATTTAAAAAATAATATGTGGAAGTCTGATTAAGTCACCTCTGAAGTCCTTTGAAGTTTTAATGTTCTTTGAGCATAAATCCCCTTGGTTCTCAACAAAATATTATTTTCATTGCCTACAATAGCTAACCTTATCACTCTGTACTAGACGTAGAATAGTTTCTCCCTTATCTCCCTTCCCTTTTCCCTCACTTAATGTTTTTTCCCCTTCCCTGCCCCTTTTCTGAGAATGGATGCCCCTGATTCAATCACAATAAGGACAAATAAATCAGCTAGTAAACCGTAACAAAAGCATGGAGAGTCTGTAAGCTACATCCAAATTAACTAACCATACCAGCTTTATACCTAGCAATACTTTGGTGAAATAGTAAATTAAAATGAATAATGTAGAAAGAATGTGAGGATTTTCTATGGACACAAAGTTAAAAGGGAGCAGAGACTCTAACACAATGATGGCAAACCTTTTAGAAATTAAGTGCCAGGCCCTGCCCCCAATCCACATCCCCAGACCGAGCACCATGCCTGCCCCCACCAGAGACCAAGTGCTGTGCCCCTCCCCCTTACTAGTGCCAGGCATGCCCCCACCCCTTACCCCACACAGGGGAGGGAAAAAGTACCCCCAATGGGCTCCTAGGTGGAGGGGCAGGTGAAGTGAGGAATGTCCTCAGCAAATATAGAAAGGGAGAGAGGACTGGCCCAAGCATTTCACTCCCCTCCTGCTCTGCCACCTGTGAGCTGCCCACCTTAGCCCCCTGTGTGCTGCCATTGAGTTGCTGGGCAGAGGGATGAGTGATGTGAAAAAATGTCCTCAGGCCCAGTGGAGAGGGGGAAGGAAGCAGCTCTGCCCGAGTCTCTCTGCCTTCTTAGTAACAAACTTGTGAGGGGAGGGAAGGGAAATTGCCCACAGAGAGTGCTCTGCATGCTATCTGTGCCATAGGTTCGCCATCACTGCTCTAGCTCTGATACAGAAGAAACAATGAAAAACAATAGTACTGTTTTTCTATGAATGGAATAACTTTGAGGCTACTAGTAAGCAAGCTGTCAGGGAAGTGGTGAAGGGTCTGGTCAGAGGAGGAGCTCATCTGAGGTAGTGGCTATAGAAATAGAGGATGAAAAATGCCTTTTATGTTTTTTGAAATTTTATTTTTTAGAAAATTTTTCCATGGTTACATGATTCATGTTCTTACTCTCCCCTCCACCAACCCCCAACCCCACCATAGTTGACACACATTTCGACTGGACCTATTTCCATATTATTGATAGTTGCACTGAGGTAGTCTACATCCCAAATCATGTCCACATCAACCCATGTGTTCAAGCAGTTGTTTTCTTCTGTGTTTCTACTCCTGTAGTTCTTCCTCTGAATGTGGGTAGTGTTCTTTTCCATAAATCCCTCAGAATTCTCTGGGGTCATTGCATTGCTGCTAGTAGAGAAGTCTATTACATTCAATTTTACTACAGTGTATCATCTCTGTGTACAATGTTCTTCTGTTTCTGTTCCTTTTACTCTGCAACAATTCCTGGAGATCTTTCCAGTTCACATGGAATTCCTCCAGTTCATTATTCCTTTGAGCACAATAGTATTCTATCACCAGCATATACCATAATTTGTTCAGCCATTCCCCAATTGAAGGGCATACCCTCATTTTCCAGTATTTTGCCACCACAAATAACGTGGCTATAAATATTTTTGTACAAGACTTTTTCCCTATGATCTCTTTGGAGTACAAACCCAGCAATGGTATGGCTGGATCAAAGGGCAGGCAATCTTTTAGAGCTCTTTGGGCACAACTCCAAATTGCCATCCAAAATGGTTGGATCAGTTTGCAACTTCACCAGTAATGCATTAATGTACCAGTTTTGCCACATCCCCTCGAACATTCATTACCCTCCCCTGCTGTCATTTTAGCCCATCTCCTAGGTGTGAGGTGGTACCTCAGAGTTGTTTTGATTTGCATTTCTCTAATTATTAAAGATTTAGAACACTTTCTCATGTGCTTATTGATACTTTTGATCTCTTTATCTGAGAATTGCCTATTCATGTCCTTTGCCCACTTGTCAATTGGGGAATGGCTTGATTTTTTGCACAATTGATTTAGTTCCTTGTATATTTGAGTAATTAGACCTTTGTCAGAGTTTTTTGTTATAAAGACTTTTTCCCAGTTTGCTATTTCTCTTCTGATTTTGGTTGCATTGGTTTTGTTTGTACAAAACCTTTTTAATTTAATGTAATCAAAATTATTTACTTTACATTTTGTAATTTTTTTATAACTCTTGCTTGGTTTTAAAATCTTTCCTTTCCCAGAGATCTGACAAGTATACTATTCTGTGTTTGCCTAATTTACTTATGGTTTCCTTCTTTATATTCAAGTCATTTACCCATTCTGAATTTATCTTGGTGTAGGGTGAGAGATCTAAACCTAATCTCTCCCATATTGTTTTCCAACTTGGAAAGTGTCTTTTTGGCAAATTCCTGTTTTAACTATCCTTAGTAACTAGATGCTATGCAGATTTTCAGCTATTTCTGCCTGCAGAAGGAGTACAAGTGCTATCTATAACCTCTAAATTTCAATCTCTTGGGGCAATATCCCAAATTCCCATGATAATTGTAGCTCTGCATATTTTCTCTTATTCTCTCCTTTTCTCCTCTTCTCATCTCTTCCTTCACCATTTCAAAGAAAAACTCAGTCCTGAAATCCTTCTTTAAAAAAACAACAACAACCTTACCTTCTATTTTAGAAGCAATGCCAAGTTCCAAGGCAGAAGAGTAGTAAGGGCTAAGCAACTGGGGTTAAGTGACTTGCCCAGGTCACACAGTGAGGAAGTGTCTGAGGCCAAGTGAAATTCTTATTCTGGAAGGCAATATATAAGTAGAATGTCTCATTAGCCAGCCATTAGCCAATGAAGTAACCAAATGTTAATCTTCTAAAGTATGTGTGTGTACACAAGTGGGGAGGGGAGATTTCTATACATTCATTTCAAATATTCCAGCTTATCATTACTGAAAAACTATAAATTTCCCTCTATTTGGGAAAGGAAATCAAAATTTGTCCTATCATGAAGGTCTTATTAAATGTCATATCAATTCAACTCTTACAGTCATCGTTCAGCTAACCTGAAAAAGAAATAGGCAAAAAGAGCCCAAATGTCACTCTTGTTTTCTCTTGTCCATCATCAAATTTTGCTAGAAATTGTGATCTTCATTACAGTGTATATATTTTTTTATTATAAAGAAATTTTATTTTACCAATTACATGTAATAACACATTTCTACCTAAGTTTTCCAAAGTTGTATGATCCAAATTATCTCTCTCTGTCCCTTCCCTCCCCTCTCTCAGACCTGGCAAGCAATTCAACCTGGGTTATACATGTATTATGCAAAACATATTTCCATATTGTTTGTTTTTTTAGGAGAATAATCATATAAAATCAAAACCACAAATAAACAAGTAAAAAAATTACATGCTTTGATCTGCATTCCTACTGAACAGTTCTTTCTCTGGAGGTGGATAGCATCTTTTGTCATATGTCCTTCAGAATTGTCCTGGATCATAGTATTGCTGAGAGTAGCTAAATCTTTTACAATTGGTCATTCCACAATATTGTTACTATGTTCGATGTTCTCCTGGTTCTGCTCTGTATCAGTTTATATGGGTCTTTCCAGCTCTTTTCAAAATAATTATGTTCATCATTTGTTATAACACAATAGTATTCCATCACCATCATATACCACAATTTTCTTAGCCATTCCCCAATTGATGGACATTCCTTCAATTCCCAATTCTTTGCCACCATAAAAATAACAGCTATAATTATTTTAGAATAAGTAGGTCCTTTTGCCTTTCTTTCCCTTTAGGACACAGACCTAGTAGTATTCATTGTTTTATAGCCCTTTGGACTTAATTCCAACTTGCCCACCAGAATGGTTGGATCAATTCACAATTCCACGAGCAATGCATTAGTGTCCCAATGTTGTCACATTCCTTCCAATATTTATCATTTTCCTTTACTGTCATATTGGCCAATCTGATAGGTGTGAGGTGATACCTCAGAGTTTTTTTAATTTGCATTTCTTTAATTTTTTTCAAATAATTAACAATAGCTTTGATTTCTTTATCTGAAAACTGCCTATTCATATCCTTTGACTACCAACTGGGGAAAGATTTATATTCTTATAAGTTTTATTTAGTTCTCTTTATGTTTAAGAAATGAGACCTTATCAGAGAAATTTGTTATAAAAAAAATCCCCCAGTTTGTTGTTTCCCTTCTATTCTTGGTTACATTGGTTTTGTTTATACAAAACCTTTTTTAATTTAACAGTCAAAATTATTTATTTGACCTCTTATAATGTTCTTTATCTCATTTGGTCATAAATTCTTCTATTCTCCATAGATCTGACAGGTAAACTATTCTGTTACCCTAATTTACTTAATAATATCGCCCTTTATATCTAAATCATCTACCCATTTTGACCTTCTCTTGGTATAGGGCAGTGATGGCAAACCTTTTAAAGACCAAATGCCCAAACTGTAACCCTCACACCTCATGTGATCTGCCCCTTTACCCTAGAGAGGGGAGGGAGGAAGCAAGCTCATTGGACTGCTGGGCAGAGGGGCAGGTGAAAAATGTCTTCAGACACTGTGAAGATGGGATTAATCCTACCCTGCCTATTTCTAGATTTAATCACCAAAAGTATAAACACCACTATTTAATCTTCAAGTGGAAGAGGTCTGTGACACAGATGTGAGTAGGTGAAATCAGAATTTACTGACTGCTCCCTGGGCATCCTAAACAAAGCCTTTGTTGTAACTTGTACACGTGAAATGGGAGGAAGGCACAGGAAGTAATGAAAGAAATGGTCTTGATAAATTGCAAGGACTTCCAGAGAGCTGGGGCTCTTTGGCCTTGAAGCAGACCTGGAGGAGCTCTGGCTGAGACCTTGGACTTGGTGAGACTGTTCTTAAATCTCTCCCTTTGAACTACCACATGGTGAGTGAAAAAGACTGGCTCTTTCCTGGATTGTTTTGAAGGGGCTCTCCTTTTAAAAGAGGCTTCAGGTCTGAAGCCTTTGCTTTATTCATCCAGGGGCCTCAGCTCAAGGCTGAGGGGCCTCTCTGATTGAGAACTAATTAGCCCTGCCTGGTTTCAACCAGGGGCCAGAGCAAAATACTTAGCATGTTAGATTCGATATCTTGCCCTATCCTCTCTCTGATTTTCTTACTTTCACTCTCTCTTCCTATTTGTAAATAAACTACCATAAAAGTCATTCTGACTTGAGTCTTTCATTAGGAATTGAATCAATTCCTTGGTGACCATCCCTTTTAATATTCAGTCCAACCATAATTTTTCCCCTTTACAAGTGGAGAAGGGAAGGAGAGCAGCCTCATCTGGCACACATGCCATAGGTTCACCAACACAGGTATAGGGTGTGAGATATTGGTCTATTCTTAATTTTTGCCATACTATTTTCAAATTTTCTCAGAAATTTTTATCAAATAATGATTTCTTATTCCAAAAGCTGGGATCTTTGGTTTTGATAAACACTAGATTGCTAAGGTCATTTACCTCTAATCTATTCCATTGATCTACCATTCAATTTCTTAGCCAATACCAGATTGTTTTGATAATTACAATTTGAGTTCTGGTACTGCTAGGCCACTTTCCTTCACATTTTTTTCATTAATTCCCTTAATATTCTTGCTCTTTTGTTCTTCCAGATTAATTTTGTTATTATTTTTTCTAGTTCCACAAAATATTTTTTGGTGGTTTGATTGGTATGGCATTGAAGCAAATTAATTTAGGTAGGATTGTCTTTTTTTTTTATATTAGCTCAGCCTACCCAAGAACAATTAATGTTTTTCCATTTGTTTAGATCTAACTTTATTTGTGTAAAAAGCATTTTGCAATTGGGTTCATAAAATTCCTATGTTAGTCTTGACAAATAAATTCCCAAGTATTTTATATTGTCTAGAGCAGAAGTCGGCAACCTTTTTGGCCGTGAGAGCCATAAACTCCACATTTTTTAAAATGTAATTTCATGAGAGCCGTACAGTGCTCACAGTGCGTGCTCCTGTAACAGTGCCTGAAAAAAAATTGACTTTATGGCTCCTGCAGAAAGAGCCATATCTGACCCTCAAAAGAGCCAGATATGGCTCGAGAGCCATACATTGCCGACCTCTGGTCTAGAGTGATTTTAAATGAAATTTCTCTTTCTAACTCTTGCTGCTGGATTTTGGTGGAAATATATAGAAATGCTGATGATCATGTGAGTTTATTTTGTATCCGGCAAATCTGTGAAAGTTTCAATTGTAGATTTACAAAGAACACACCACTTCATTTAGCTGTGCATATAGTGCCGGTTATCTCACTGAACAAGTTTTTTCTGTTTATCTGTCCACTGAAAAAAATGCAGCAAATTAAAAGAGTCAGCTGTTTACATTGGAAAGTCCTGTTTGTTCAGAAGGATTTATGACAGAAAGGATGTGTACAAGAAAAATAAATGTTAATTGAAATTAATTTAATATTAGAGTAGATAACATTGATAAAATTGGGAAATTGGGGTACACTATTATTATGATAACACATAGTATATCTTTCGTGGTAACACTTCTGTAAGGTAGAAGTAATATTAATGCTTTCATTTTATGTATAAGAGAAAGATATAAATAAAAAAACTAAAGTAGAGGCTAAAACTTAATATATGCTAAATAATTTTCACAAACTGCCAGCTTAAGAAATTATAATACTTCTCAGACATTCCTACTTGTCTTAAAATTTGGTCCAAAACAAATTTTTTTCTCACCTATATTTCATGACAAATTCTTGAGAATATTCAAAAGACTGAACTTTAACTTTTGGAGAACAAAAGAGAAAAGCCTAGGGATTATATATAATAATGACACAACATACTATGTTCTATATATGTTATACAATACATGTTACATTAGTAATTATATTGGTTCAACTAGTGTTTACTGTTCAGGTTATTTATTTTTAAATATCTAGTCTTCCTCCATCAGTGACCTTTAAACACCCAGAGAAAATGATTAAACCAAAACAAAGTCGAAAGAGAACTTAAATGAATGAATCCCAGTTTCTAGAAAAAAAAAAAGACTGAGAATTATACTTTTTTCTATATCAAAGTCAATGTGCAAAACATAATTGGAATTCTGTTATATAAGGGAGAAAATTCTACCAAGAATAGACATCTGAGAACAAGACTAGAAATTGGACTGTTTGCAGTTGTTGACTGATTTGCTGATTGGCCTTTGATGACTCATATAACATGGTACAGTGGAAAAAGAGTGTTAGATTTGGAGTCAGATAAAATGTTAGATCTCTTATCTATTCCTTGCATGACTTTGGCCAAGTCAGTTAGACTTAGTTCTCTAATCCATAAAATGAAGAGATTGGATTAGATGAATTCTAAATCAACTTCTAGCTCTAAATGTATGATCCTATATAAGTCACAGTTTCTCTCATTTATATTTCCTATTTAACAAATTGAATTTCAATCAAAAACCATTTTGAAAAAACCCTTACTTTCTTGGTAACAATTCTAAGAAAGGCAAAGGTCACATAACCAGGAAGTGTCTAAGGCCACATTTGAATCCAGGTCCTCCCCAGCTCAAAGACTGGAGCTCCATGGAGCCACATAGCTGCCTCTCTCAAAAACCATTTATTAAATGCCTACTACATACAAGACACTGAGCTAGACCCTGGGCATACAAAAATGAAAAATGACACAATCTCTACCATCAAATTTATGGTATACTAGTAAGATTGTTCTTGAGATGGTTTCAGGAAAACCTCAGAAGACTTTTAAACTGATGCAAAGTGAAGTGAACAGAACCAGGAGTAACAGCAATATTGTACTATGATCAACTGTGAAAATCTAAGCTACTCTGATCAATATAATGATCCAAGAAAATTCCAAAGAGTTCATAATGAAAAATGCTATCCACCATAGAGAACTGATGAACACTCAGTACAAATTAAAGTACAATTTTTACCACTTTATTTTTCTCCTTTTTTCTTTTTTTTTGCAAAATGATTAATATTGAAATATGTACTACATGATTTCATAAGCATAATTGATATATTGCTTGCATTCTCAATGAATCAAGGAAAGGTTAGAAGAAGGGCAAGAATTAGGAAATTAAAATTTTTTAAATTAATATTTAAAATAAATAAATAATGTGTATGTGTGTGTTTAAAACATTGTCCTTGAAATCTATTCTTTGGAAGAACATTTGTAATGGAGGAATGATACCCACTTAAAATTATTCTGATACTTCAACAAAATAAATTCCCACATTGGCCACATCCAGAAATGTGTCTTATTTTGTAACCTGAGTGTATCACCTTTCTTTCAAGAGGTAAGTAGCATGATTCAATATCAGTCCTCTGCAATCATAGTTTATTAGGATTAATAACATAGTGAGTAGAGTTTGTAAGTCTTTTAAAACTGTTTTTTTGTTTTGTTTGTTTGTTTTCCTAATATTAAACCAGCCTTGCATTCCTGGTATAAATTCCACCTGGTCATAGAGAATAATTCTTGTGATATATTGCTGTAGTCTCTATGCTAGTATTTTATTTAAGATTTTTGCACCTATGTTCATTAAGGATGTAATATTCTTTCTCTGTTTTTTGTCTTCCTAGCTTAGGTATCAACACCATATTTGTATCATAAAAAGAATTTGGTAGGACTCTTTCTTTGCTTATTTTGCCAAATAGTTTGTATAGTATTGGGATTAATTGTTCTTTAAATATTTGATATAATTCACTTGTGAATCCATCTGGTCCTGGAGATTTTTTATTGGGGAGTTCATTGATGGCTTGTTCAATTTCTTTTTCTGAAATGCGATTATATAAGTATTCTATTTCCTCATTTGTTAATCTAGACGACTTATATTTTTTTAAATATTCATCCATCTCACCTAGATTATTAGATTTATTGTCATATAGTTGAGGGAAATAGCTCCTAATAATTGCTTTAATTTCCTCTTCATTGGAGGTGAAATCAACTTTTTATTTTTGATACTAGTAATTTTATCCTCTTCTCTCTTTTTTAATCAAATTAACAAATATTCTATTTTATTTGTCTTTTCATAGAACCAGATCCTAGTCTTATTTATTAGTTCAATCATTCTTTTATTTTCAACTTTATTAATTTCTCCTTTGATTTTTAAAATTTCCAATTTAGTCTTTAACTGAGGATTTTCAATTTATTCTTTTTCTGGTTTTTTTTAGTTGCATGACCAATTAAGCACTCAGGAATGTAAATTTTCCTGAGTATTGCTTTTAACTATATCCATAAATTTTGATATGTTGTCCCTTCATTGTCAATCTCTTCAATAAAATCAATAATTATTTCTATGATTTGTTCTTTAATCCACCAGTTTTGAAGAATTAGATTATTTAGTTTCTAGTTATTTTTTATTTTGCCTCTTCATGAACCCTTATTGATTATAATTTTTTATTGCATTATGATCTGAAAAAGTTGCATTTATTTTTTCTGCTTTCTACTTTTACATTACATGTGAAGTTTTCATGCCCTAGTATCTGGTCAGTCTCTGTACATGTACCATGTACTGCTGAAAAGAAGGTATATTCCTTTTTTATCCCTATTAAATTTTCTCCAAATCTAACTTTTATAAAATGTCATTCACTTCCCTTATTTCTTATTTATTTTTGGTGAAATTTATCTAGTTCTGATAGGGGAAGGCTGAGGTCCCCATTAGTATAGTTCTACTATCTGTGTCCTCCTTAAGCTCATTTAGTTTCCCATTTAAAGATCTGAATGCTATACAATTTGGTGCAAATATGTTAGATACTGATATTTCTATTTGTCTATACTGACTTTTATCAAGATGAAATTAAGTTCCTTATCTCTTTTAATCACATCTATTTTTGCTTTAGCTTGGTCTGAGATCATGATCACTACTCCTGCTTTTTTTTGTCTCAGTTGAAGCCCAATAGATTCTGCTCTAGCCTATTACCTTTATTCTGTATGTCTACCTGCCTCAAATGTGTTTCTTGTAAACAACATATGGTAGGATTCTAGTTTTTAATCCACTCTGTTATCCACTTCGGTTTTCTGGGTGAATTCAGCCCATTTATGTTCACAGTTATGATTACCATTTGTGTAGTATTTTGCTTTAAATCATTCCCCACCTTCCCCCTCCCTTATATTACTCCCTTCCATCCCCTTCCTTATTCCCCTTCCAGGTCTCTATAGGGTAAGATAGGATTCTATACCCCAATGAATCTGGCTGTTCTCCCCTTTCTGAACCAATTCCATTGAGAGTAAGGTTTAAGTATTACCAATCACATCCTTATCTTCCCTCCATTGGAGTAGTATTTCTCCTTCACTGCACCTCTTTATGTGGTGTAATTTACCCTATTTTACTTCTCTCTTCCCATTTCTCTTAATATAGTTCTCTTTTTCACCCCTAGTTTGTTTGGTTTTTTTACATTTCCTAAACACCTCACTACCATACCCACTTACTACATATACTTTTTCTAATTACTATGATAATGGTAACAATTTTCAAGAATTACAGATATCATCTTTTTAATATAAGAACCTAAAGAATCTGGCCTTATTGAAGTCCTTGAATTTTTTCTCTTTCTTATTTACCTTGTTATGTTTCTCTTGAATTTTGTATTTGGACATCAAATTTTCTGTGTGTCTGGTCTTTTCTTCAAGAATGATTGGAAATCTTCTGTTTCATTAAATGACCATACTTTTCCCTTAAGGAATTTAGTCAGTTTTGATGGGTAGGTGAAGCTTGGTTGTAAACTCAGTTCCTCTTCCAAAATATCATATTCCAAATCTTCCAGTCCTTCAATGTGGAAGTTGTCAGATTCTGTGAAATCCTGACTAGGACTTCATGATATTTGCATTGTTTCTTTCTGGCTGCTTGAAGTATTTTCTCCTTGGCCTTGGCTCTCTTGAACTTGGCTATAACATTCCTGGGAGTTGTCATTTGAGGATTTATTGCAAGAGGTGATCTGTGGATTCTTTCAATTTCCATTTTACCCTCTTGTTCAAGAATATCAGGGCAGTTTTCCTGGATAGTTTCTTGTAATATAAGGTCTAGGCTTCTTTTTTTATCATAATTTTCAAGTAGTCTAATAACTCATAAGTTGTCCCTCCTGGATTTAGTTTTTAAGTCAGTTACTTTTTCAATAATATATTTCATATTCTCATCTATATTTTTTCATTTTTAATTTTAAGTTATTATTTCTTTATGTCTCATGAAGTCATTAGCCTCTATTTACCTACTTCTAATTTTTAAAGAATGAATTGTTTCCATGGCCTTTCCATCCTCCTTTTTTATTTGATCCATTCTACTTTTCATGGAACTCTTTTCTTCATTGGATGATTTTTTGTCTCTTTTTCCAGTACATCAATTTTATTTTTTTAGGAAACATTTCTTTTCATTGAATTTTTGTGCCTCTTTTTCCAATTGACCAGTTTTGCTTTTTAAGCTGTTATTTTCTTTTTGTATTACTTTTATTTATTTTCCCCATTTTTCTTCAGCCTGTCTTATTTAATTTTTTCATTCCTTTTTGAGTTCTTCCAGAGTTTGAGACCAATTCCTATTTTTTTTGTCTTTTGCTTTTTGAAGTTTGCATGTGATTGTTTGGATCTCACCATCTCCTGCTGGTTCTGTTCTTTGCTCTTTGTCCCCATAGAAACTTTTGATGGTTAAATGTTTCTTTTGCTGTTTGTTCATTTTCCCAGTCCTTTTTTCCTATGGCCTGGGAATTATGAAAGCTGCTACCTGATTCTGTTTCCTCTGTTGTTGGCTTGCAGGGCTCAGCACCATGAGCTATTTTGCCCTGGGGCTAGGTTTTTACCATAGCAGGGCAGGCTTAAAAGGGCCCAGCCTATGGACTTCCAGGCCTCACTGTGGGCTGGTACTAGAGCCTGGGACTTTAAGGTGTTGGTCTCAGGTACTCTTGTTGGTGTACCCCGCATTGCAGAATCCCAAAGTTAGCCTTTTCCCAGTTGCACTACCTGATACAATAGGTGGAGGTGTGGGGGTGGCCAGCCAGTATTCCTCTGTGTGCAGTTTTTTTCCCACTTCCCCCCTTATCCTGTGAAAATCAACTTTCTCTATTTTTCAAGTTGTGTTCTGAGGGAGAGCCCCCTCACTCCGTCCTGCTATTGGTTCTTGACTCTTGTCATTTTGAGGTGCTTTTTTTTTTTTTAACCCTTGTACTTCGGTGTATTGTCTCATAAGTGGAAGAGTGGTAAGGGTAGGCAATGGGGGTCAAATGACTTGCCCAGGGTCACACAGCTGGGAAGTGGCTGAGGCCGGGTTTGAACCTAGGACCTCCTGTCTCTAGGCCTGACTCTCATTCCACTGAGCTACCCAGCTGCCTCATTTTGAGGTGCTTTTAAAAAATTGGTTTGGAAGGATAGTCAGAGTGGTTTTAGCTTTTGCTTCTTCCAAGTTGCCATATTGGCTCTTCTCCTCCCTCCACCCCCCATTTTTAAAAACATCTTTCCCCTATTACATGTAAAAACAAATTTTTAACATTCATTTTTTAAAAAGTTTTCATTTCTAAACTCTTTCCCTTTTCTGACTATCCCTCCTTTCCTTTCCCCCTCCCTGAGACAGTAAGCAATCTGATATAGATTTTATTTGTACAATCATCTAAAATAGTCATGGGAAAACTTTTTAAAGAGGGGGGCCAAAGGAAAAGAAATACTCATCTGTCAGTCTGTTTCTAAGTCAACTCTTTTGAAGTTTCATTGTATTGTATCCTACTCATTGTATTTATCAGATTGGGAATAATGTTACATATGGCCAGATAGAATGGGCAGTAGTTTGCCCATCACTGATCTAAAACATTTTTCCATATTAGTCATTTTGTGGAAAAGAATTGAAATTTTTAAAAAAGAAAAGAAAGAAAGTGAAATATAATATGTTTCAGGCCATATTCAAACTCTATCAGTTCTTTCTCAGAAGCCACATGACATTTTTTCATCATGTCTCTGAGATTGTCTTGATTCACTGCATTGTTGAGAATAACTAGATCATTCACAGTTGTTCATCAAGAGAAATTGCTGTCCTTGGTAGTTATAGGTTATAAAACTAGAGACCATTATTTCTAACAAACCAGGCAACTTTGGTATGTAAATACAACTTCAACAAACAGAACACTTTGTAGATGCTATTTTTAAATCTACCTGGCAGTCTTTATTTCAATGTTAATTCTAGGAATAGAGGGAAACTAGGGTAGCATTGTAAATGGCTTAATTTCGACATAATTATTGTACTGAATTTTTTTAAGGTGCTTAAGCTGAGCTAATTTCAGATCACAGCAGCCAATTATGCTTCAGGGTGCTTGAATTTAGCAAGCTTATAGCATTATTTATGAAGGACAGATATTTAAATAAGAAGTACCTCATGTTGAATGTTTATTGTACTATATCTTTAATGTAACAGTGCAGATCTTGCTAGACACATGAATGTGTATAATCATGTTAAATGCAAATAAACATAAAACTGGTTCATAAAAAAATTGCTGTCACAGTGTACAGTATTATTCTGGTTCTGTTTATATAAGTTCATGTAAGTCTTTACAAATTTTTCTGAAACCATTCTACTTGTTATTTCTTATAGCACAGTGATTCCCAAAGTGGGTGCCACTACCCCTTGGTGGGTGCTGCAGTGATCCAGGAGGGCAGTGATGGCCACAAGTGCATTTCCTATTAATTGCTATTAAAATTTTTTAAAAATTAATTTCCAGGGGGCTAAGTAATATTTTTTTGTGGAAAGGGGGAGGTAGGCCAAAAAAGTTTGGGAACCACTGTTATAGCACAATACTATTCCATCACTATCAAATACCATAGTTTGTGCAGTCATATTCCAATTCTTTGCTATCACAAAAAAGAGTTGGGACACTAAGATAGTGTTGGTACAGTTGCAATTCAACTATTCTGGAGAGCAATTTGGAACTATGCTTAAGAGTGTTTATTTTTACAATGTTATTGATATGGCACAAATTGTTCTGCTGGTTCTGCTCACTTCACTATGTGTCAGGTCATACAAGTACTCTCAGATTTCTCTGAAACTTTCTGTTTCAAAATTTCTTATAGCACAATAGTATTCCACTACATTTACATAGTATAATTTGTTCCATCATTACTCATTGATTGACGTACACTTTGTTTCTAGTTCTTTGCTACTACAAAAAACCACTGCTCTATTTTTCTATCTATGAGTCCAATTTTTTAAAAATCTCTTTGGGGTATAGTTTGAATAATAATATCATGGAGTCAAAGGCTATGCTAAATCTAGGGGTAAATTTATTTTTTTCCAAACTGTTTTTCATAGTGATTAAACCAATTCCCAGTTCCACAAGAGGACATTAATGTTCTTGATTTTTCTTATATTTTTAAGAGAAAGCAAAAATATAACACAATTTCCCAAAGCAATCAAGTTTGCTTTTCTCCATCTATGCAATTCTGGACTGCACTCGTTGTTCATCTATAATGTCTTTTTTTTTAATCAAATTTTATTTTACATTCAAACAGAGATCCTTTACACCTCCCTCCCTCCCCTATTAAGAAATCAAGAAAAGAAAGACCCTTGTTAAAAACATGTGTAGTGTAAGAATTAAATTTTAATGGTTGACTAAAATATATGAAAATTATAAATAATATTGTAGTTGCCAATTAAAAGTATTATTGCTCAAAGTCAAAATGACCTTTAATAGCTTTTATTTACAAAAGAGGTGAAATGAAAGTAGAGAAATACAAAAGAGTAGAGAAGACATTAGTCCATCTAACTAAATAAAAAGGCCTGGCTCCTCTGTCTTAGAAGTGATACTAAGAATTAAAAAAAAAAAAAAAGTAAAGGTTTTTTTAAGGAAAGAACAAAGGAAGAAGGAAAATTGACCTAGAAATAAAATGTAAATAAAAGGATTTGAACATGGTGATAAGGAAAAAGAATGAAGTTAGCCTCAGAGGAAGAAATATTGTTGAGTGGTATTAATAGGTATAGTTCAGGAAGTAGTCACCAGAAGCAAAGAAAATGTCGATTCATTCTCCTACCCCAATGGGTCAGGGAACATAAGAGAAAGTAATCAGTAATGAAGAGTGTGGTCAAAGATGTCATTTTCTGAAGAAAGCCAGGTTTCTGTGAACCTCCAAAAATGAAAAGAATGTGTAGCAATAATGGAAAGAAAAATAACATTCAAAGACTTTAGATTTCTTATCAGTTCATTCAGAGGACTTGAAGGTGAAGCATGTTTCCTGCCCCGTGGCAGAAACACAATGGGAAACAAGTGCAGAAAAGGGCATATAGTTTTAGAAATGTTGATTTGTTTAGCTTAACTGTACTTGTTTCAAGTACAAGAACAAGTCTGAAACCTCTAGAATGCTAGTGAGGTGGTCTTTGAGAAGTAACAGTAATATAAAAAATAGCAAAAGAAGTCCTCAAAATGGGGATAAAAAGAAAGAATGTGGGGGAAAAAAATCAAGAATGAAGGAATTTTGTTATTGATTGAGCAAGAGTTCCAGAGAACACAAAAGAAAGAAAAAAAGGACTTAGGACTGATAGTCATAAGCTGGATTGAAGAAACATGGGAAGAATTCACAATAAAATTAGGCTTCTTAGTCTGGGGAAATTTACTCTGAATTACTGAAATTTGAAGAATAAATGTAAAAATTTGATACCTATAGATATAAGTTGCTTGAGGTATCTACCTTACACGATCTTGCGGTATTATAGGGCAAAATTGATTCTGTGTTCCTTCTATAAACAAAGGATAGAACTGGAGATGGTATCTAGTGAAACATGGCAAGGAGTACAAAAAAGAACTAGAACAAATTTATACATGGCGCTACATCCAGTATGACAGGATATAAAATACACATAGGAGATATTTCATAATGGAGCACATAGCTCTGCATTAATGTCCAAAAATTTGGTCCTTTTAGTGTTCAGTCCAGTGAAAGAGATGTCAATAAAGAAAGCACTAGGTGTTTCCCTGATTTTCTAGTTTTTCTGCCTCCAAGAATAGTGTCAAAAACAGTAATATTGATTTGGTAAAGCAAAGCTAAAACCAACATAAAATATTTAATATAGGAAGAATAGCTTTGTTAAAAAGATAATCCTATAATTCTGGTTAAGATGATGGAGAGAACAGGAGAATCACCCAATTCTCACACTGGGCTCCAGAAATGATAAAAAGAGTTTCCAACTGAATGATTAAAAAAAAAATACAGTAAATACTTTCAACCAACTTAGGTTAGCAAGAGGAGACACTCAAAAACATTAAGGTACTAAAGAAGGGGCCCAAGAAGAGACAAATGAAGAGCTGCATTAATGTTCCAATTTTGCCACATCCCCTCCAACATTTATTAATTTCTTTTGCTGTCATATTAGCCAATCTGCTAGGTGTGAGGTGGTACCTCAGAGTTGTTTTGATTTGCATTTCTCTAATTATAAGAGATTTTAGAACACTTTTTCATGTGCTTTTTTTTTTTTAAACCCTTGTACTTCAGTGTATTGTCTCATAGGTGGAAGATTGGTAAGGGTGGGCAATGGAGGTCAAGTGACTTGCCCAAGGTCACACAGCTGGGAAGTGGCTGAGGCCGGGTTTGAACCTAGGACCTCCTGTCTCTAGGCCTGACTCTCACTCCACTGAGCTACCCAGCTGCCCCTCATGTGCTTATTGATAATTTTGATTTCTTTATCTGAAAATTGCCTATTCATGTCCTTTGCCCATTTATCTATTGGGGAATGGCTTGATTTTTTTTTTGTACAAATGATTTAGCTCCTTCTAAATTTGAGTAATTAAACTTTTGTCAGAGGTTTTTGTTAAAAAGGTTTTTTTCCTAATTTGTTGCTTCCCTTCTAATTCTGGTTGCATGGGGTTTGTTTGTACAAAAGCTTTTTAATTTGATGTAATCTAAATTATTCATTTTACATTTTGTAATATTCCCTATCTCTTGCTTGGTCTTAAAATCTTCCTTTCCTATAGATCTGACAGGTATACTATTGCATGTTCACCTAATTTATTTTAGTTTCCTTCTTTATATTTAAGCCATTCACCCATTCTGAATTTATCTTGGTGTCTAGATGATTTTAAAGCACAATAGCTACCACAGTCATAGCCAATGAGGTCAATTCTCTTTCCACCAATAAGGAATTGGTCAAATGAAGTTTTCTGTCAGCTCATTGCTATGAACAGCCCTAGCAGCTTTTGAGTATCCCTTCTGGGTCCTCAAATATCCTTCGGGTTCCTAAACCCAGTTCCTCAGTGTTTCAGTGGCTTAGATAAAAGGCTCCTGATTCACAGTGCCTCACTTTTCACTGAAAAAGTCACATTTTTGGGAGGGAAGAAGGGAAGGAGACAATATGGATGATATGGCTTTGGCAAACTTATGTGGAAATTTGTTATTAATTTTTAAAATTTTTTTAAAAAGTCACAATTCCCCCAAATTTCCCGTCAAATCAATAATCCTCCTTTAATTATATCAGCTTCTAAATGCTTGTATTATTTCCTCTTTTTTAACATTTTGCCCTCTTTAGTCCTAACAAAGGCAAAGTTACCTATGATGCTCATACCTTTGAACCTTTCAACGAGGTTCAACATTTCTGAGTTCTTGAAACTGCTTCTTTATATTCCTATATGTGAAGCATCATGCCATATTATTCAGAAAAAATGAATCTTTGTATTTCATAACAGTTCATTTTATATCCAAAATTGTCCAGATTTCATCTGAAAGCTATTTATTTCTACATATATTAGCTGCTTTTATTAAAACAAAGTTCCTTTTTTATTCCTTTTAGGCAATATCTCACATCATTTAACAATTGATATAAATCTTTTCCTTTATGTAAAATATTTCTTATGCCTTTTTCATCATTAAACTGCTCCTTATGAAAAGGGCCTTTAGAGGGTCAGTATGTCTTATATCAAGATCTCCAAATTGCATATAGGATTGCAAATCTCATTGAGAGTATATCTTCTACTGTCAGGTGCAATAGATTTCTTAGTGCAAAACTATTTCTAAGCCTTTCAGGCTAACTGTCACTATTAACATCCAGCACAAAGAGCTTGTTTGGCCAAATCCTAAAAACTTGTTTTTACTTCTTTTCTGAATGACTTACAAAGACATCTGATCTTTTTGCCTTTTTTACCCTTCTAGTTTCAGAGCTTCCCAACTATATATCTATAAGGGAGGGAGAGGGACTTTGTAATATAGCATAATTCTTCACAAGTTTCCAAGAATGGAAACCAAATCCTTAAAATATCTTTATTTCTCAAAGATTCCTGGGATGGTGCCAACTGTCAAGAATTTTTTTGTTTTTTTGGGTCAATTCTCCGTCTCTATTTCTGCCTACTATGTGACCAATCTCCTCAACAAATGCTCTCAAAGGCACTGGTTATTTGACAGCTTTAACTGTTGGGCTCTTCCAGTCAACCTAATACTTTCATCAGAGAATCATAAAATCACAGAATTTAAAGACTAAGTAAGGGAGCTCAGTGGCCACCTAGTCCAATCCATACATAAAAGGAATCTGCTTTAAGACTGCCAGGGAGGAGAACCTATCACCAAGGAGGCAGTCAAGTCTAGTATTTAACTTGGGACTGCTGTTATTGTTGAGAAGTTTTTCCTGACCTCAAGCCTGTTTGCTTCTTTGTAACTTCCACCCATTTTTCCTGTTTCTGCCATCTGGAGCCCAACAGAACAATTCTAATCCCTCCTCCTCATGACAGCCTTGAAGACAACTATTAAGTCCACCCCTTTCCCAAAGACTTCTTTTCTCCAAACTAGGTGTCTCCAGTTACTTCAACAGAGACAGTTACGTGGCTTAGTGGGTAGAGGGCTGGATGAGGCATCAGAAAGAATTAAATTCAAATCCTTCTTCAGACACTTACCAGCTATAGAACACTAAGTAAATCATTTAACCTCATTTAAACCTCAGTTTCCTCATCAATAGAAGGATAAAAATAGCATCTTCCTCAAGATTATTATTAGTATAAAATGAAATGATCTTTGTAAAGTGTTCTGCAAATCATATAGCAGTGTGTATATATATATATATATTTCTTTTAATTAACTGGTATATGGTTATTTTATTAATGTTAATGTTTAGTTAACTTTGATTTAATTAATGATTTAATTAGCATGATAAGTCATGGACTCAAGGTTCTTTGTCAGGTTAGTGACATTCTCTGCACACTCTCTATCTTGTCTCTATCACTGTCCTTAAACTCTACCTCCTAAAACACAACAATCTAGAGAAGGTATGACCAGGGCAAAGTATGGAGGAATTATCACTTCCCTCTTCCTTGAAGCTATTTCTCTCTTAATGTTGCCAAGATGTAAACTTTTCCTGTTGCTATATCACACTGCTGATTCACACTGACTTGCAAAATACTAAAACCTAGAAATCTTTTTTTTTTCAAACTACTCTCTAACCATACTTTATCCATACTTTACTTATGAAGTTGATTTTTTATCTGAGTATAAAACCTTATATTTATACCTACTGAATTTCATTCTCTTAAGAGTAGTTCTAATTTCTGATCTTTTGGAATTTTGCAGCATGTTAGCTATCCTTCTAAACTTTGTTTTTATCTGAAAATATAATGACCATGCCATCTATGTCTTTATCAAGGTCATTTATAAAAATACTGGCTATTTGTAATTACGGCTTCTGTTTCTAAATATTTACCAACCATCTCTTTAGTTTTATTCTTGAGCATTTTCCTTTCTCCTGGGTTCATTTTCCTTGTAGGAATGTAGTCATGGGGTCTTTCCTATCTTTCCACAGAAACATTTGAAAAATCTGTATTCCCCAAATCTAAGGTACATATCACATACTTTCAGAGGAAGAGGTCACTCCTAGTTCTTTCCTGATAATAAGAATCAGATCCAAAATAGGATTTTATTGGTTCCTCCATCTTTTTATGAGAGAGGAAATTATAGTTAAAATGAATCAAAAAGTTAGTTCTACTGGAATGACCTCCAGGAATTGATGCAGAGTGAAAAGAACAGAACCAGGAGAACATTGTACACAGAGGCTGATACACTGTGGTAAAATCAAAAGTAATGGACTTCTGTACTAGAAGCAATGCAATGATCTGGGACAATTCTTAGGGACTTATGGAAAAGAACACTATCCACATTCAGAGGAAGAAATACAGGAGTAGAAACACAGAAGAAAAACAACTGCTTGAACACATGGGTTGATGTGGACATGATTTGGGATGTAGACTCTAATGACCACCCCATTGCAACTATCAATAATATGGAAATAGTTCTTGATCGATGACACATGTAAAAACCAATGGAAATGTGTGTCAGCTATAGGGGAAGAAGTGAGGGGAGAGTAAGAACATGAATCATGGAACCATGGAAAATTTTTCTAAAAAATACAAATTTTAAAAAAAAAGTTAATTGTACTTTTGACAGAAAAAGCTCTTATAGGTGTCTAGATAATTGAAGCCCAGTATCACCTTTATATTAATACCTCTATAACAGTTTTTAAAAATGTTATCCAGGGGCAGCTGGGTAGCTCAGTGGAGTGAGAGTCAGGCCTAGAGACAGGAGGTCCTAGGTTCAAACCCGGCCTCAGCCACTTCCCAGCTGTGTGACCCTGGGCAAGTCACTTGAGCCCCATTGCCTACCCTTACCACTCTTCCACCTATGAGACAATACACCGAAGTTAAGGGTCTAAAAAAAAAATGTTATCCAACTTCTCTGTCAATTTTCTTTTTCTGTCCAGGTAATCTGTAGTATAATCAAGAAACAAAATTTGTTTTTCCATCCATTGACTTTCATCCAAATAATTCTCTACTATACTTCCCCTTTCTGGTTCCTAGATTTTTGTACATTAATAATATAGTTCAGGAGAGTTCAGGAGAAAAGTAGCAGCCTACAGAGAGATAACTTTAACAAATTTTATAGCTACTCACAAGGGGAGAAGAAATAGCTTCTAGAAGGGACAATCTTTCTGTGCAGAATCCTTGTCCCTATAGTTGGGGGACAGAGGAAGAATCCACAATCCAGTTTGAAAGTTCCAAGCCCTTCTTAACTCAAATTTACATATCATTTGAGACAAAGAGTCAAAATAATAGCAATGAAAGACTATCCTGTTATCTCTAGGATCAGTAGAGTGAAGATATATATATATATATATATATTTTTTTTTTTTTTTAAACCCTTAACTCTCGGTTGTCTCATAGGTGGAAGAGTGGTAAGGGTGGGCAATGGGGCTCAAGTGACTTGCCCAGGGTCACACAGCTGGGAAGTGGCTGAGGCCGGGTTTGAACCTAGGACCTCCTGTCTCTAGGCCTGACTCTCACTCCACTGAGCTACCCAGCTGCCCCGAGTGAAGATATTTTTTAAATTTCCTAATGAGGAGTGAAGAATGAGGAGCAGGAAAGTAGGAAACTCAACCTTAATTGTGCCAATCCAACAAGGAGCTGAAAAGGGATGAGAGATTAATGCTCAGGCTTTTGGTTTATTAATCTTGACATACTATCATTCTGGGTGTTGGAGCCATACCAGTCAAACTGGTTTTCACAGGCTGACAATTATGCCTTTTTAAGTAGGGTATGTGTTTCTTATGTAAGTTATGCGTGTATCCATATTGTTGTTGTTGTTCTTCAATCATATCTGACTCTTTATGACCTTGTGTACCATATTATCCATAGGGTTTTCTTAGCAAAGATACTAGAGTGGTTTGCCATTTCCTTCTCCAATGAATTAAGGCAAACATAGGTTAAATAACTTGCCCAGGATGGCACAGCAAGTAAGGGTGGATTTGAACTCAAGGTTTCCTGATTCCAGGCCTAATTCTCTATCCAATGAGTCACCTGGCTTTGTCTAAATCCACATGACTTTGTCTAAATGCCTCTGGCAGTGAAGTATGGACAGATATCTCTGGAAATATTGCCATTCCTTCCCAATGGAGGCTTTAATTCTTGAATTGAATGAAACAGGAAGGCTGACCTTTCCTGCTTTTTTCACAGAGGGAATATCAGATTAGAATATATCATACAAGTGCTGAGTAATCATTCTCTCCACCAGTAAAAAGAGTCTTACACAAATGCACTCAGCTTAAACCCTGAATTATATACATATACAATGCTCTACCATCTATCCCCCTTTTACTTACACTGTTTCTTTTGTTTAAGATATACCCATCCAGAGCCATAGACCATTCAAAGTTTTACTCCTTTCAAGTCTCAATGATTCATATGAGGTCAAATTTGCCTCTTTGCATTAGAACTTCTTGTTCCTTTTGCTTGTTGCCTAAACTTTGGGCATCTATATATAGACCTTTGAAGCTAAGAGTTTTACTGTTGTCTCCTTTTTGGAATTTTATTGCTTGTGAACTTTTTCCTCCCCCATCCCTTTTAGTTTAAAGCCTTTTTTTTTTAATTAGATGGATAAGTCACAAATACATGAATCCTAGTCTTTGCTTCAAAAACTTAAAAATTCAGCATCATGTATTTGAGGCACAAATCTTCCAGAGACAAATTTATTGATTAAGTAATTTCAAGAATCTCTGTTTAGAAAAAAAATCCAAAGGGATAGAAATTCATATTGTCTTTGAAAATCTCTCTAAACTAGCCATGTTTGACTTTGAATTTATAGGTTTCAAGTATAAAGACAACTGCCATAATAAAGATCACTGAGGAAGACAAAGTCTACTAAACTCTTTGACTTATCAGGCAGCAAAATCAGGAATTAACTATTTTTTTTTTAATCCTGAGGGATCCTTTTCCCAAAACTGCTCACTCCTTCTTTAACCATTCCCTCTAGGGATTCAGTTTTCCTGGGTAAAGTACAACTTAAGAGATACTTCTATTAACTGAAATTTTTAAATTAACTTTTTTTTAAAACTCTTGTTTTAGCCTGATTGATTACAGGGAGTAGTCCTTCCTGGGCTGCTCAGGCCTCTCCTTTTAGAAATTGTTCAAGGCCTTTGATAAAAAATAATTTTAAAAGATTTCAGTGTAGGTCATTATGTCTCAATTGATAATTAAAGACAGATAAGCTTTTTCACTTAGATTAGACTAAGGACTTTAGACTAAAGTACTGTCCTAATATTATTTTGCAATATGTAGCTTACAGAGGCCAAGGGTCATGATGGGTATGAGGAGTGAATAGAGTACTTCTACAGTTAAGTATAAATTAGGTATACTCCATTAGGTATGCTCTTGTGTCAAAAAAAATTTCTCCATTTAAATTAACGGGAATGCAATTAATCCATTCCAGCCCTCAAAAAACACATGAATGTTTTGTTTTATATGCTTTTAAATATGAAAATGTACTTTATAAATAACAAATAAATAAACTTGCTTATGAATTGTTATTTACCCTCAAGGTCAGGCGAAGATGCTGGTAGAGAAGATTTTCAATTCGTGTACTATCACTTAACATAACTTACTCCCTACACATGTAATGCTATATTTAAATGCAAAACTGACCTTACACATTTATGATATATAACTTTATTGTTAAACTTAATTGCTATTTTTTACTTTACTTAATTATCATCATTTTCTTCATTGAATTTTGCTTGTTTTGCCACACTTTCCTCGATTTCACTTAGAGGCCTTTTCAACAAAAACCTTTCCATGGAAGTTTGCTTCTTCTTCCTTTTCAGAATGTTTCAATAATGTGTTTAAAAAAGTGTCATTACACAGTTCCAATGCATGACCTATTGCAACTTTTCCTGGGTGTATCTTTTCTTTTCTTTTTTCTTTCTTTTTCCTTTTTAATTTAGAATATTTTTCCATGGTTACATGATTCATGATCCACCACCACCCCCATCCCCTGCTCTTTCCTCCCCACTCCCGAAGCCAACAAGCAGTTCCACTGGGTTATACATGTATCATTGTTCAAAGCCTATTTCCATGTTATTCATATTTGTAGCAGAGTGATCCTTTAATATCAAAACCCCAATCATATCCCTATCACACTATATGATCGATCACATATTTTTCTAATGCATTTCCATTTCCACAGTTCTTTCTCTGGATGTGGATAGCGTTCTTTCTCCTAAGCTCCTCTGGATTGTCTTGGATCATTATAATGCTGCTAGTAGAAAAATCCATTACATCCAATTTTGTCATAATGTATCAGTCTCTGTGTACAATGTTCTCCTGGTTCTGCTCCTTTTGCTCTGCATCAATTCCTGGAGGTCATTCCAGTTCATATGGAATTCCTCCAGTTCTTTATTCCTTTCAGCTGGGTGTGTCTTTTCAATAAACTGTTTGATTTTCCCCCAAATCCTCAACATTTCCTTAATCTCACTTGTACTGATTACCTCATCCACCTCAGTTTTCTCCCCACTAATTTCCTGCAAAACCTCCACATGCTCCTATTACTGTTAACTCCTTCAATTTCTCTATCTCCAGGACCCATGGCTAAAATTTAAGAAATTTACCCCAAAAACTGATAATAAAGACAAAATAAAGAAGAAAGCAAAAACAATTCAATGTATAACTTGTGAAACCAAATGTTCAGCAGGCTATCTAATGTTGAGGGTGGCGGTGGTGATTCAAATATCTGCTTGTGACTTAAAACAAAAAATCCTAGTCGTGACTGCTTGTATCTCAAATTGCTCATGACTTAAGGTACTTGTATATCAAGGTACCACTGTGTTGGACTTGAATAACATTGTGGCTTTGGTGACTGAATGAGGGACAGCTTAATAGTTGCCTCAAAATGGCAGGAGTCAAAAACTAAAAGCAAGAAGGAGTGAGGGGGCTCTCTTACTGAATACAACTTGAAAGGTAGACAGAGAGAGAGTCAATTTTCACAGGATAATGGGGAGCCAGAAGCAAAACTGCTGACCGACCACTACCCTCACCAACTGCACCAGGTTGCAAGCCTGGGCATAGGCCAACTTTGGGATCCCTGGACTGAAGATACACCAACAGAGCACCCCAGACTCACCCCTTGGAATCCCAGGCCCTGGCATCAGCCCACAGTGAGACCCAGAAGTCCAAGCCTGCACTACAGTGAAGAGCTAGCCCCAGGGCAAAATAGCTCATAGTGCTGAGCCCTGCAAGCCAACAGAGGAGGTGATGGAATTATCAGTTTTCAGAATTCCCAGTCCACAGGCAAAAAAAAGCTGGGAAAACAAGCAAACAGCAAAAGAAACACCTAACTCTAGAGAATTCTTTGATGACAAAGAACGAAACACAGAATCAAAAGGGGACTATGAGATCTAAGCAACCACATGCAAAACTTCAAAGAAAAATGGAAATTGGTTTCAAGAGCAGGAAGAACTCAAAAAGGAATTAAAAAATCAAATAAGACCAGTTGAAGAAAAATAAGAAGAAAAATGGGAAAAGGAAATGAAAGCAATGCAAAAAGGAAATAACATCTTAAAAAGCAAAATTAGTCAACTGGAAAAAGAGGCAAAAAAATCCAATGAAGAGTTCCATGAAAAATAGAATGGACCAAATGGAAAAGAAGGATCAAGGGGACAGCTGAGTGGCTCAGTGGATTGAGAGCCAGGCTCAGAGATGGGAGGTCCTGGTTTCAAATCTGGTCTCAGACACTTCCTAACTATTCAAGTCACTTGACCCCGTAATGCCTAGCCCTTACCACTCTTCTGCCTTAGAACCAATATACAGTATTGATTCTAAGATGGAAGGAAAGGGTTAAAAAAAGAAAGGAAGAAAAGGAGGATCAAAGGGTCATGGATGAAATTCATTCTTTAAGAATTAGAATTGGGCAAATAGAAGCTAATGACTTTGTGAGACATCAAGAAACAATAACAAAATCAAAAGAATGAAATGATAGAAGAAAGTATGAAATAATCTCATTGGAAAAAACTGATCTAGAAAAATAGATCCAGGAGAAAAATTTTGAGAATTATTGGACTACCTGAAAGTCATGACAAAAAAAAAAGCCTAGACATCATAGTATAAGAAATTATCAAAGAAAACTGCCCTGATATTCTTGAACAAGAGGGTAAAATGAAAATTCAAAGAATCTACAGATCATCTCCTGCAATAAACCCCCAAATGATGGATGAGAGAAAGAAGGACAATGTGAAAGACTAGGTGACTGGTTATGCAAATATAGCAGTATGGTAAGCTATGATCAGGGTCCTTCAGCCAGTAGATGATAGGTACTCTCACTGGGACAGAGAGAGGATCCCCATTGATCTGATGAGATTAGTTTGGTGTGTGCTAAAGGAGGTTGAAATTGAGGGTAAATAGAGCATCCTCTGGATATTCTTAATGTTATTGCACTGATTTACAACCCACTTTTGTGAACTTGCATTTATAGTTAACAGGTTCCCAGCTACAACCCTTCTAACCTTCTACAATCTTCTATCTACTTTGGGCTAGCTATTTATGCAGTTTTAGACAGGTTAGAGAAGATTACTTCTGTTTTTATTTGGTTTTCTTAATCATTAGGGTTCTTTTCTGATATTTTTGAGAATTTGTGTAGAAAGAACCATTGAAACATTCCCAGATTCTCTAATGTAGAAGCACCACATGAAAGGATTTGCCTCTGCATGCCCAGACCTTCTAGCGCTGAGATTAGTGGTGTCCTCTACCATGTAGGTAAGGGCCACTGCAAGAGGTGTTACTCTCTTTTCTGGCTCACTCTATTTCCTGAGAGCTCTTTCCTACTGCTTCAGGAGGGTGAAGATCTCTGTTTGCTCACAACAATACTGTGAACTGAACAGGAGAAAGGAGGAAGGACTTTCTTCCCCTATTCTCAGGAGAAATTGACCTGGAGGTATTGGTTTCCATTATGTTTCATTTGTCCATCTCAGTTTCAGGTGTAATGTTTCTCACTGTATATAGGAGTTAGAGCTATGAAGATCTTGGATCCAGTATTGCAAGTAAATTGTCACAGCCATCCAGCCTGGCAGGGAAGCCCAGAGAAGCCTTGGACTTGGAAGTTGGGACTGCGCTCCATAGAAACTGAGCTAAATTATGAGCCTAATGCTCTCACTAGAGGCTGAGGTAATAAAAAGAAGGAGGGGTAGCCCTCTCATTTGTTGGAGGACTAAGTTTGTGTATTTGTGTGTATTTATACCTTCGAAGTTAACATTTCTTTGTAAAAGCTGATACAATTGTTAATGGTTAAATCGAACTGGAGTGCAAGAGACCCATCTCCCCAAATGAGGGAACACCATCAGAACCATTTGCAGAGTCTAGACACTTCCCACCCCTGCCAAGGATACCAGAGAACCCTGGGGAAGAAATGAAACCTGCCCTTTAGGCAGTAGGAAAACATGTTTTGAGTTCCAAACACAATCTGTTTTTAAATAGGACACTGTGTAATAGGACACTTTTAGCTCTTATGGTCTCCCCACTGGTGCCTTTGGGTCACATGGTCTAGGTGTTAAATTCCTTAAGGCTGCAGAAAGGCAGAGGAAGACTATTAATTCTCCAACAAGTGAGTACAAATGCCTATCCATAAGATAATCTATTTGAGCCACCAGCCACAAGGTCCTATCAGTCTCTTTGGCATATATGTGGGCTACCCTTTCTAAAAGGCTGTAGTATCCCCATTCACCACCAGGAAAGTTTAGCCTGCAACCTAATCTGCTCCATCTACTGCTGAGCTCATGGCTTCAAGTGGCAGTGCTAGATAGACCTATAATTAATCTAGGGGATAACATGGAATATTACACAAAAATATTAAAATCTGAAATCTTCAATTTATACCAAGTTCATGAGCTCCCATTCTATTTGGGTTCTCCTTCTCTGGTCATGACTTTCTATACATCCATAGGATTCATACTCTGACTATGTATTTTACTAATTATTAGCAAAAATGAAAAGAAATCAGTCATGCTCACATATAGAACTATTTGCCTAAAGTCATAAATTTCCTCTATGCAGTTAGGTGGTACAGTGGGAGACTAGGTCCAAGTTCGAATCTAGCCTCAGATATCTACTAGCTGTGTGATTCTGGACAAGTTACTTAACCTCTGTTAGCTTTAGTTTCTTTATCTGTAAAATGAGAATGATAGTATCTATCTGGTTGAGCTGCTGTGAGGATCAATAAGATAATATTTCTAAAGCACTTAGTAGGCACTATATAAAATGTTTATTCCCTTCCTGATCATTGACAGGTAGCAGGGATTATTATGGAACCACTCAAACCTGTGGCTCAAGGAAAGGAATAAGGAAAATGTGGTATGTTTATTCAGGACCTCATGTCTGGGTTGTGAAGAGTTTATAAGTAGAAAGCATGAGAAAGTGCAATGATACAAACTGGGCTTTCTCCAGCTCACCAACTGAAGGATAGCAACAAGAGTTAATATCATCAGAATTAGGAATCCTCCCTCTATGTGGCCCCAGTCTCTTTCTGTTCCAGGACCTGGACCACTGCTGGTCCTCAGCAGTCTCAGCCTCTCTCCATTTTAGTGTCAGGTTGCATCTGCAATAGCACTGATAGCTACCACACTAATAGTGCTATCAATTCCTATTTGCCTCATGGAAACCAAGGAAACCCAAACCTGTTTATCCACCTATATGCAGCTGGGGAAAAACATTACTTCCTTATCTTTCTGTGTCCTAGAGAAGATGGAGGATCCTAATTTTGAAGTTCTTGTAGACTCTATTTTGTCTGTCATCCCCTATGGAAATCTGGTCCTCACATTGATAAACTAGACAGGATTCTGAAGTATCAGAATGTGGAGAATTTTTAATTCAATCCTACAAACTTAGTGCCTCATCTAGTGTTTATTAAGTACATACATAATGATAGTTACTTGGAGAACATCAGCTGTACCTTAAATATAATCCCCACTTCTCCACAAGCCTGGGGCAGTTTTTCTGATCTGACATGCAGAAGAATATGAAACTCCTGATGAGAGACTACAAAACTAACAATGCTTATGTTCCTGTGCAAGGGACAGATAATGAGGGAAGGCTTTAAAGAAAGGCAAGAGAGAACTTTTGAATGGAAGATGAGATATCCCAGAGGCCATAGAAGTGTGAGGAAGTCAGCCCATGCCATTGCTTGAGATCTCTAAGAGAACTCCCTCACCCTTTCTCAGATGTTTGAGCTGGAATTTTATTTCTCATTTACTTTTGTTCATTCTTTGGTCTATTCTAATCTAATCTATAGAAATTCCCCTATTTTGTTTACTACTTACTTTGATAAAAAGGTTTACTAGATATTCAAGATGAGTCTTTTGTGTAACTAGTCTTTTGATGGTGATTACAACCAAAGTATTAATCCCTTCCCTCAAGAGTGATCAGGAAAGTGCCTTTTATTTTTATATGATGATTCTTAGAGTAAAAATATTTGGTGTGTGATAGAAATAATTCTAACTGGAAACCAGAGATAAGTGGGTGAAGGGAACACTTCCCAGGCACAAGAGTAGTAGGTCCTGTCCGGCCTTCCCTTGCTTGGTAGCTGCAAAGATGGAAATTTCACCTTGGAGATCTCAGATCATATATCTATTTTACCACATACAAAGTATATCTTTATACTATACATCCACCATACATATATTACAAAAATAAAGTATTGCATTGCTTTATTTTCAAATTTATTTTTGTTTGAGGTTTTTAATAATGTCTCACAACAAAGCAAAATTAAAACCTAGGGGAAATCCACAACACAGGTTAAAAATCATGTTCTTGATCAGATGGAAGAATAGAATTAAGAAATAATAAGCAATATTTTCTAACTTTCAAAACAATTCCATGAGTCACACATCATCCTATGTAGCACCTCAGTAACAGAATAGTCTTTCATAATAAATATCAGTTTTGATTTCTTGTATAAGAACTTATTAAGGTAAGTTTGCAGAAGTTTTGAACTTCCTTTCTAAGTTGGCAAATCTTTTAGCAGGTCAAAGTGAAGCAGGTAAACTGATTTTAAAGTACTAGTTCTCTCATGTAAATAGAAATTTAGTTACTTAACATTGTTTTTTGGGATTCCTATATACAATTTCATCTAAGATTTTTTTCACCTTTGGCCTTAAACTATTATGTAAAAAATCTGATGTTTCACCCTCTGGATGGCTACAAAGAGTACAGGTATCCCTTCCTCATCACAGGGGTTAGGGCATGGCACCCCTGTGTTCAACAAAATCCTTGTAAAATTTTTTAGCCCTCCCTTCATATCAGACAAGAAATCTACTTTTTATTTTGTGGGGTGTTTACAGTACCTTATAAAATTTGGTTTAAGTATTTGGTTGTAGACTATGTAGTTTTTATTTTTTCCCCTCTATTATTTGCTGACTTCATGTATCACCTATGGCTTTCATAAAACTGCCCAAAAATTCCCACTTAATTTCTTATGCTGACCCAGGATATATTGAAATAATAATGGGGAAAATCACAATGTGGAAAGTATACTTGTACTTACAATTAAAGTTTAGAAATTATTATGTCAGTAGTATCAGGAATGAGCAAGATTAGAAGAAATATAGCAAAGCAAAAAGATACCAGGAATTAATAAATCAAGATAATAAATTCCTCCTATCCCTCACAAAAAGCAAACAAATCCCAAAACAACCTCCAAACAGATCTAGGAAATATATCAGACTGATTCCAGATTCAGAAATCCAAGAAAAAGTTACAGTAGGTCATTTTTCCACAACTGAGAATAAGAGGTCCATGGACCCTGGGAATGGGATAGTACCTTCTTTTTTTCTTTCTTTTTTTTTTTTTTAAACCCTTGCCTTCTGTCTTAATATCAGCTCTAAGACAGAACTGCAAGGGCTATGCAACTAAGGTTAAGTGACTTGCCCAGAGGCACACAGCTATGACTTATCTGAGGGAAGGCTTGAACCCAGGAACTTCTGATTCCAGACCTGGTGATCTATCCACTGTGCCACTTACCTGCCTCAGATTAATATTTTCTTTATCTTATTTTGTACCTATTACATTTTGAGGGGGTGCATTTTTACCACCAATTTTTTTCCTCCCAGGGTTGCAATTCAATTGTGGATTCTTTGAAGTCTGCTTCTAGTCATATGGTTAAGCTGTTTAAAATCCTAAAAGATGATGCTATTAAAGTACTGTGCTCAGTATGCCAGCAAATATGAAAAAGAACAGTAGCCATTGGATTTGAAAAGATCAGTTTATGTCCTAGTCCCAAAGAAGGGCAATACCAAAGATTATTCAAATTATTGAACATTTGTGCTCATTTCAAATGCCAGCAAGGTTAGACTTTAACAATATGTGAACTAAGAATTAAAAGAACAGCTGGTTTTAAAAAAGCAAAGGAACTAGAGACCAAACTGCTAACCGTCATTGGATTCTGGAAAGAGCAAAGGAATTCCAGAAAAACATTTGCTTCATTGACTACACTAAAGCTTTGTACTAGATCATCTTACTTGTCTCCTGAGGAACCTGTATTCTGGACAAGAAACAATAATTAGAAAGGAACATGGAACAACTGATTGGTTTAAGATTGGGAAAGGAGTATATGAGGCTATATATTGCCACCTTATTAATTTAGTTAACCAACATGCAAAGTATATCATGCAAAAGGCTGGATAAACCAAAAGCCAGAATGAAGGCTACTGGGAGAACTATCAACAATCTCAGATATTCAGATAATACCACTCTGATGGCAGAAAATAGAATAATTAAGAAGCCTCTTGAGAGTGAAAGGAGAGAATATAAATGCTGACTTGATGCTCAACATAAAAACAAACAAACAAACAAAAAAAAGCCCTAATATCTTGGTAACAGGTCTCATCATTTCCAGGAAAATAGAGGGAGAAGAAGTGGAAACTGTCGGATTTTATATTCTTGGACTTAAAGATCACAGCAAACAGCAAATTGACTGCAGCAATGAAAATAAAAGATACTTATTCCTTAAAAGGAAAGCTTTGGTAAATTTGGACAGCACACCAAAAAGCAGAGACATCATCTTGCCAACAAAGGTCCATATCCAGTAGCAATGTATGGCTGTGGAAGTTAGACTTTCAGGAGAGCCGAGCACTACAGAATCAATGCTTTTGAATTATGGTGTTGGAGAAGACTTTTGAGAGTCTTTTGGACAGCAAGGAGATCAAATCAGTCAATACTTAAAGGAATTAATTCAGACTATTTACTGGAATGTCAAATATGGAAATAAAGTTGAAATATTTTGGCCACAAAATGAGAAGACAGGATTCATTGGAAATTCCCCTGACACTGGGAAAGATTGAAGGCAAAAGGAAAAAGGGAAAGCAGAGAATGAGATGGATAGTGTCAAGTGTGAGTTTCAAAATTAACATCCAATATTCTGAGTATTATATTTAATAAGATTTATTAATAATAACTACCAAAAAGCTAGAGCAAAAAGCCACCTTCCTCAGCCCCCTATGGGGGGGGAGAGAAGAAGAGGAAGTGCTTACAGCAAACTATATACAAAATGTGACCATGTAATGTAGTGGAGAGATCAAAAGGAATTCTGGGAAATACTAAGGAATTCTGGGGTACGTAGATCAAAGGTACAAAATCCCCACTTATACACAAGGAAGCAATGAACATAAGTTTGGACAAACTCCAGGAGATAGAGGAAGACAGAAGAGTCTGGCCTGCAGTAGTCCATGGGGTGAGAACAAAACATCTGACCATGTAGTGGCCCAAACCTGAAAAGATATTTTAGTTTAGTGTGGGGTTGGGGCTGAGTTCAAAAGTCAAAAAGCT
Source organism: Gracilinanus agilis (assembly GCF_016433145.1). NCBI lineage: Eukaryota > Metazoa > Chordata > Mammalia > Didelphimorphia > Didelphidae > Gracilinanus > Gracilinanus agilis. The sequence continues at coordinate 431,291,841 of NC_058131.1, forward strand.
TTCTGCTTGGCATCTTGGTTACATGGCTTCCATATAGCAAGTACTGTGCTCTTTCCTACTCATTGGTGGGGTTTCCCCAATCCTACTGCAACCATTTAGGAAGAGCATGGACTTAGATATTAACTGGGGTTCCTGTTGGCTTTATCCTCCATTTCCTTTCCTAAGTGGATGACCAAATATTATTCTTCAGGTAAATGTTTTCAGACTTTGAGGCAATATTTTAATATTGTGAGTTCTAGAGGTTCCAGTGCCTTGAGTCCAATAAGAACTTGTGGTTGTGGCAGTAGGCTGGCATTAGGGAAATAGATAAGACAACCACTAGCAAGAGGATTGGCTCAAACCTAACCCTTTTACCCCCATAGTACTTCATACTGTTTTATGTTCTCATGGAGAAGTTTAAGTATTAGTTTCACAAAAGATTTTTAACAGTGGTTGTTTTTAAATCCTCTCTTAAATTTATTTTTGTCAAATCTGCCCTCCTGAGTATCCTGTGTTTAGAGTCACTTTTATGTGTAGAAATAAAGTAACTGTTCTATCTCTTATTCATAATGCATATTAGGTACTTTTTTTTTTGTCTCCTTTTAAGGGTTCTCCGGACGTATCAATAAGAAATTGTCTGGGGAAGTTAGGTTGGAGTTAAGAAGGCAATGAGTAAAAGAATAGAGTGATCTAGCCCTTTTATTAAAAGCAGGTTCCCTCAAGTCAAGCTATATGTTTGGCTCTGTAGCAGAGACAACCCAAACCCTGGGAATAAAAGGGAGTGGTCTTAGTTACACATAAGCTGTGTGGTAACCCAGCAGCAGTTCCTTGAAGATTAGACATTGTTATTACTGGCCTTGGAAAACAAAATATAAGCTCTATTTCTAGAATGCTCTTCATACAAAGATTTCAAAGTACTTTACAAACCCTTCTGTCTTACATGTTTGAAGACTCAAGGCGCACATTCAAAGTGAAAAGAACTCTGAAGTGGCGGGGAAGTGGTCAGACAATGCCTGTCCCTCGGAATGTCCAGAGCTGTTATGCATATTAAAGCTAGACTGTCTCCAGTCGCCGACTCTCCAAAGTGTCAGAAATGCAAGGAAGCCGGCATGGGTCCTCAGTTTCCCTCACTGTAAAATGGGGTTGGGCTGGATGCTTTGGGATGCTTCTTCCAACTCCAAATCTAAGAAGTTAAAACTGGGAGAAGTGACCCGCACAGAGAGCGGGTACCAGATAAATCCCCTCCCCAGAACTACTGGATGAGCTGGCAAAAGGCTCAGCTCCGTGACGTGAGGGGCAGAGTCCTTTCTCACTCCGCCTCTTGATTCACGCGTGACGTACAACGTATGGGGAGAAGCAGGCGAGGTAGGTAAAGGAAGACCCAGTGCAAAACCTTCGGGTTCCTGTACACTAAGAGGAAGTGCCACGTGTACGTCGTGCGCCTGCGCGGCCGAGCGGCTGACAGGCACTTCCGGTGAGGGCCTCCCTTCTCCCTGGTCCCCCTTCCCCTCCTTTTCCGTCCCTATCCCTCCCCTCTAGTCCTCCCCCAATCCCCTAACCCTGCTCCCTTTTCCTGCAGCGGCGGCTCCGGGGCTGAAAAGCTGTGAGTCTCATGACGAGAGACTGAAGGTGCCGCCGCCAGTCTGCCCGCGGACCTTCGCCTCCTGACCCTCAGTGACGGCTTGGACCGGCCCAACCCAGCCCAGCTGGAGCTGCTAGTGCGGCCGCCATGGCCCAGCCTGGGAGGCTTGGCGCCAGTTCTCCAGCGCAGAATGGGGCCATCTCCGCCGCAGGGCCGCCCTATAGCAACGGTGAGTGCCCGACTCCGGCCTCGACCCGGGGAGAACGGAGGACCGGGGCCTTCTGCAAGTGCCCGCAGCGGGACGCCCTGCGCGCCCACCTAAATGCGGTGTCGCGGACAGGTCTGGGATTAGAGCGACTGACACGTTAAAGTCCTGGACCGAGCAGAGATTTCAGAGCTTTAATTTCAAAACGAGGGAACTGAGATTCTGAGAACTTTACTCGGGGCCACACAGCTCCTAGTGGGAGATCCTGGGATTCGAACCCTGTGTCTCTGCTCTACGACCCCAAAAAGCTACTAGTTACACTCCCAGGCAGACATTCCATCTCCCTCCTCCTTCCATTCGCAGAACTCCCCAGCCCCCACTCCCTTGCCTAAGCCTGGAATGCGCCCAGTCCCGGTTAATTCTCGGAATCCTTATCTTCAAGCCCTAAGCTCTAGGAACATCAATTTGGGGAAGTCTTCTTTTATTCGGCCCCAACCCCTAGTCGTTAGCGCTCTCCTCAGATATACTTATATTGTGAGCACATGTGACATTCCCTCTCCCCCTCTTCTCTACCCCCCCTACCCCTGAGAAAGTAAGTTTACTTGGAGTGACAAATTTGCGTCAACACTTGCTCTGTTGCTTACTCTGAGGACTGTAGCTTTTCTTTAGGAAATGCATTGGATAATAAATAGTCCAGATATCCAAGGGCACACCTTGTTTGTACTACCTTTAAGGATCTGTTTTGAATTAATTTTGGATTTATTGGATTTACAATTGGAAGAAATTTTTGAGATCATTTTGGAAGAGGAAACAGGCCAAGAAAGATTTCAAGTTACTGGTTGAGTATACTTCTGTTGTGGGTTTTTTGTTTTCCAGATCAGACTAGGCTTTAGAGTTTTACTTTTGAGGTGACGGAGGAGACAACCTTAATACCAAGCACTTCATCTATGCGATGAACTCTGGGAAACTGCTCAAGAAGATGACCAGCTTCTTTGTAGTAGTTGCCTGGGGGCACTGAGAGATTAAAGGATTTAGGGGAAAGGCGAGCATCTCAATCCAAATCTTACTGACTTTGACTGGCTTTCTGGTCACTATGCCACGGGACACTGGAGGATACCGAGATAAAAATGAAAGTCGGGATTGTCCGGGAGTTTACCTTCTGAAACTGTCCTCTCTAAAGTATTTTCTTGACAGATCTGAAAGTCTTTTCTCTGTTTTAAAACTTCTGAACCTATTTGCTCTGACTCTCCTCCTGTTGTGGAATTAAGGAATGTGAAGACCCCAGGATAATGCCAAGGTTTTTGAACTTGAGTTCTGGAAGAAAGATAGTTTGGCACTAATAGTGCCAGAATTTTCCATTTTTAGCATCATAATATCTTTTATATCTGACTACTCTCCACTCACCACCATAGATCAAGCTCTCTTTGTATTACCCCTTGCTTAGATTATTGCAACAAATCTTGATTGGTCTACCTTCCTTAAGTCTCTCCTCACATTAGTCCATTCTACATACTGATATCAAAGTAATTTTTTCTTAAGTGCAGATCTGACCATGTGACTCCCATAATCAATCAATTCCATTGACTTCCTATTGCCCCTAAGATAAAATATAAAGCCCTCTGCTTATCTTTAAATCCTATTTAACTTATCTTTCCAGCCTCTTTGGACGTTATTCTCCCTCCTACTCTCCTAGATCTAGTCCCATTTGAACTTCTGTCTTCTTCCAGGAGGAAACTCCAACTCTGGCTTTTGGGGATTGGAGGAGCTATACCTATACCTGGAATGCACCAGTCTTCATCTTTTGCAGATCCTGAAAGTCACCTTATTGTTCAAAATCTTTCCTCATTCTGACCTCTCAATTGCTAGCGTCCTCCCTTCCAAATTACCTTGTATTTAACAACTTTATTTGCATTTGTCCACCTTATAGTTATGCTCTTTTTATATATACTTATTGCCTACTACACTGGGAAGTAAGCTCTCTTTCAGTAAGTGGTTGTTTTTATCCTTTGTACTTGAATACCCAAAGCATAGTGCCTGGATCAGAAGATAAGAATTATGAGAGGTAGAGAATTCTTTCTGGACATACTGCTTACCTTTTGAACAAGGCAGAGAGATTGAGAGGCATTTTAAAGGCATTTAAAAACCTTGTTAGGTTGGTAGAGTTTCTAGTAGCAGACTGGACAATAGTCAACTTCTTGGCCCTTCTGCCTAAAGTATATATGTGGCACTTTGATAGGTTTCTCATTTGAAATTAGAGTTTCTTGCCATTTTATAGCTTGTCTTTGACTTACTTGAGAGGAAGTAAATTTCTAGTTTCTAACTTTCTAGTTGATCATTCATTGGTATTTGAATTGCTAAACATGTTTGAAAAAAATTTAGTATATTTAGTATGCTTCTTCTGGACTTTGCATCACTATTTTGATTAAAAGGGAGTTTAGTATAAGGTGGCGTATAAAAAGGAATTCACTTTAAAATGTTGATAATTTAAATTATGACATGTATAATTTTAATATAATTTGTAATCATGTATAATTTGTTATACATAGTAAATGATATAGTGATATTTACCACAGAAACAATTTGGCCTTTAGTGTGTAGTGTGTGGGCAGAAGCAAGAATAAGTGGGAGAAAAGGCAACAGAATCTTGAACTAAACTAAGCAAATGTTTATTCCCTTAAACTAAGGGAAACCAAGATTATGTAAACTAAGTTTATCTTTAGGCTATTTAACAATTCGAATAAGAGAAGTTAAACTTAAGGCACTCACTTTATCTCAAATTTCAAGAATGATAAACTTCACAATTTATAGAAAAGCATGTTTTCTTATAGTCAGTAAATACAAACAAAATGATACAAGAAGCAATAATCTGTTGGCGCATTTATAAACTTTAAAAATACAAAACTATAATCATAATTATTTCAAAATAATGAAAAAAAATTTGTTAGTGACCATATTGGAGATATGCACATATATACATATATATAAAACCATAATAGATTAAATACCCTCTTTAGTTTTTTGGCTTTGATTTACATTTATTGTGAAAGATTTCTGTTGTGCCTAAGTCTCCAAAATATTACTTAAAAGTATGTACTTCAACGAGATTCAAATTTAAATATATTGGATCACTTTAGCATCTAATTCTCGTTGACAGTAAAGACAATTTCTTTTGGAGAGTGAAGAGGTTTCTATATATTATATGGAGGTGTTTCTTTAGATAAGGAAAAAGTGGGCTGGGTTAGTTCAGATTTGACTATTGATGATAATTATATTCCATTGCAAGTCCTAAGCTTTTGCTGGCCAAGAATTACAATGAAAATTCTATATTTCAAATAGAATGTAATTCAGTTGTGTCAAATATTACAGCATACAGTTTAAGATCTCGTTTCAGAAAGATGGATATCACTTCATATCTTTTTTCTTATTCCTCAAATTAAGAGGTTTTTTAAAAAATTCTTTTAATTTTTCCATGTTTACATGATTCATTTTCTTTCCCTCCTCTTTTCCTTCCCCCCTCCCAGAACCAACAAGCAATTCCATTGGGTTTTACAAATGCAATAATACCTATTTCCATATTATTCATTTTTGCAATAGAGCAATCTTTTAAAACCCAAACCCCAAATCATATGCCCATATAAACAAGTGGTAAGTCATTTGCTTGTCTTCTGTGTTTCTACTCTCACAGTTCTTCCTCTTTTTGAGGATAGCATTCTTTCTCATAAGCCCCTCAGGATTGTCTTGGATGATTGTATTGCTACAATTATTAAAGTCCATTACGTTGGATAGTTCCACAATGTTTCACTTTCTATGTACAATGTCTTCTTTCACTCTGCATCAGTTAGTTCATTGAGATTCTTCCAGTTCACATGGAAATCCTATAGTTCATCATTCCTTATAGCACAATAGCGTTCTGTCACCATCATATACCACAATTTATTCAGCCATTCCACAATCAAGGGATGCCCCTTCATTTTCCAGTTTTTTTGCCACCACAAAGAACATGGCCATGAATATTTTTGTACAACCCTTTTTTACTATCTCTTTGAGGTACAAACCTAGTAGTGGTATTGCTGGATCAAAGGGCATGCATTCTTTTAAAGCCCTTTGGGCATATCAAAGGGTTTTTTTTTAAAGATTTATTACACACCAGCAATAATTTTTGTATATGCATAGTGATTTATAATGAGGTAAAAAAATATAGGTACCTCGAAGGTGAAGAAAGATCAGGTGCCTAGTGACTTAATTAGGGCACACAACTAGTAAATAGCAGATTTGGGACAAAGGACTCCAATGCCATTGTCCATTTTACTATACTACCCTCTGTAACTCACTGAAAACCTGTATAATTTTGGAATCACAGAGATTACCCATAGCTTGTCTAGAATGGTTTTATTAGAGTAAATTGCTACATGCTTATATACCTTCCAAATTCCAACTATAAACCTTCTTAAATTCTCTTTGGCTGACTTATATTGAAGTTGGAGTCAAACACTACTGCATGCCATCAAATATCTACTATATTGAAATTTTTAAATAAATTGGTGAGAGCTGTTAGGACACATCTGTTCTTTATGTGATGATGAAGTGAGTTTTTTTTTTTTTAAATATCTCACTTCATCATCACATCAACACTGCAAGTAGGTGCTATGATTATTCCCATTTTACAGCTGAGAAAACCAAGCTACAACTAGTAAATGTCCAAAGCCAGATTTGAACTTTTTATCTTCCTGGTTCCAGGTCCAGTGTTAAATCTTTTTCATTGACCCACTTATTTGCCTCTTAACTATAGTATTTAATTTTGTAACCCACTGGAAAAATTCCTACCCCAATAAATGAAAAAATCCCATTCCTGTATGGAAAAAAATAAAGAGTGAAGGAAAATCATTTTTCCTAGCACTCCAGTTTTATAAGGAAAATTTAAGATGGGTTGTATTTTTGCAATTCTAGCTGATTAGGTTGAAGTCATTTTATAATTCATAGTTTTTCAGCCTTCAGTGCTACATAGATGCCCTTTTTCTCTTCCCTTACAATTTATTTCTAATCTACTGTGGATTTATAAGACAAATTTACAGTCTTGTTAGACTTGTATGTAAGATAAGTTACTCTTCCTTTCGAATCTTGATACTTTGTTGTGTTGTCGGGTGGATTTGGGATGTAAGAAAGATATGCATTAGAGGATGAATTTTTTTAATGGTAATTCAGAATCTCTTCAAAGGTGGGCAATCTAGAAATCATTTCTTTTTGGATAATGGACCCAAACCAAGAAAAAAAGACCTTTTGGCAGCCCAAATAACATTTCATAATCAAAATACCTCCTTGCCATTTAAACATCATATTTCTATAACTACGTAATCTAAGAGATAGTAACTTTTTGCCTTTTGGAATTTCTTTCCAATTGTAAGTTAAGAGTTCTGTCTGAGGTTATCTTTTCTTCAATTCTTAAACTGTAAAATTAGAGTTATAGATGAATGGATAAAAGAAATAGCTTAATTATAGGAAAGATACTTTGAGAGATGCCATTTCTAGGATAGTAAAGACACATGTAAGTTAATACCCACATCCAAACTGAAATAAATATATTTTTTAATGTAATTATTTCTAAGTTTAAAAAGCTTTAAAAAATCTTTATAAAATTTAATCTATAAATGCTTGGATTTTAGAGATAATTGAATGTATTTTATTCTGTGTAGCTTTATTAAAAATAACATGAAAACTTTCTTTTTGTAAAAATATGTAATGTTTGATTTTTCTTTTTTTCTTTTTCAAAGGTCCTTTGCAAAGCCCATCGATGCATTCACAAGTTTCAGTGAGCCAAGGATACAATTCTCCATTTCCAGGATCTTACCCCCATCAGATACCAGCAAAGACTCCTTTGAATCCAGCCTCTGGACTGTATAATTATGGTGGTTCTCAGACTGTTTCTTCATTAAATAGTTATCAGGGACCTGGCCAGACTCTCAATAGACTTCCCTTGGAACCTAATCCAGTGGCACCTTTGCAGCCTACTGTCCCTACATCTCGAATGCCACCACCGCCTTCATCTCAAACCCCAGCTGCTATACCAGCATCTTCTAATAGCTTTGTTTATGGACCTGACCCCTCACCATCTTCAAACTGGCAATATGGTCACCCACCAATGGGATCGAAAACAAATCATTTTGTTCCTGTATCCACCCAACCATCCTTATCAGGGAATACAGATATGTCAAGAAATAATCAGTATGTTTCTCTTGGAGCTCCTTCACTTCAGAACAGCTACATGAAAACAGGTAGTTCTTATAGGAGCATTTGGACTTGTAAATCTGAAAAAATTGTGTATAATCATCATTCATAATAATTAGTGTCAGTTAAAAACATTATCAAAAGCTCAGCAATTATAAACAAATATTCATAATAACATGCACACTAAAATATGTGAGATCTGGGGAAAGTGAAGTGAACAAAATAGCTCTTTAAATGATCTTGGAATTTAAGATACTATCATCTCCAAAGATATGATATTTTTTCTTCTCATGATATTTAATATCCACAAAGTGTTAAGTACAAATACTTGGACACCCATATTCTTGCCCTATGACTTCCTAAGCCAGTCAGTATTCATCCTGGATATTGGAGAAGGCACTTAGTGAAGACTTAAGTACAAGAAAAAGGCAGGCAGAACTAGAAGAGAGCAGATACAATCCTGCCTGGTTAATTTGAGGTTGAAGGGCACTTGTAGCTTCTGGCTGATGGCTGACATCTATTCAAGAAGTTATAGAAAAGTGTTGAAGGTAGAACCTGTTGTGCAGATTCTTTAAGGTAATGCTACTTTGAGCATTCCCCATCCTCATTTTTATCTTGGAATATTATGTCTAAAGAATACCTACGATCAAAACAGTATCGTATCCTCAACCTGTTTCAAATGTATCCCATCTCTTTGTGATATAGAGATATTAAATTTACTTGTACTATATAGTTTTTCTATTATATGAGGGAAAAGAATTATAATTAGTATTTTCTAACAAGATTAGTTTGGGGAGGTTAAGTTGAAAGGATTGATGATTCTTTATACTCCAATTCTGGCTCTTTTTCAGATGGAGATTCTTGTCTTTCTATTTCACCATTTTAAAAGACTTTATTAGAGCAGAGTCCTGGTGGAGTGCCATCATTGTTTTCTGCATTGAAGAACAATAGCTTTTTTCTTTTCTACTGTTATTAGTTTAGCTATTGTTTTATCCTCCGCTTCTTGGGAGTGATGAAAACAACAAAAGCATATGGTAGGCCAGATGTCTTGTCCAAAGTAAAAGTTGGAAGGAAAAAGAATTGTAGGTTTAATTATTGGTAAACCCAGAATTTTTCCCATGGAATAGCTGGTTTTCATTTTTAATCTTAATTTACTGAATTGTGTTATCTTTAATGATTTTTTGCTGTGGTGATCAGGAGAACCTGTATTCTTGAAGGCTATGCCATGCAGAAGAGATCTGACAGAGCTAGAAATGTTTTAAATATGGTCATAGTGACAGACTACACTATCGTTTCTCTGAGACTACATCTTTTCTCTGAGAATAAACCTCAGTAAGTTTGGAGAGGCTAACCACCAATGTGAGAAAAGGATGATGCAATTTTTTGGCTATAGCAACTCTTAGAGACTATTCAATCAAAAGTGGATTATGATCTTTGTTCGTGCAGGAACATTGGACTAGACCAGGGATTCTTAATCTTTTTTGTGGGTGATGGGACCCTTTAAAGTCTGGTGAAGTCTACAGACCCCTTCTTGGAATGTTGTTGCTTTTTAAAATTTCTTCTCAATATTTTATTTTTCTAATTATATGTAAAAACAATTTTTAACATTCATTTTCCAAATCTTTGAGTTGCAAATTCAGAATGTTTTTAAATGCATAAGAGAAAAACAAAAGATTATACAGGAAACCAATTATATCAAAATATAGTTAATCAATTTTTTAAAGGAAAAACAAAGTTCACAGACCCTAGATTGAGAACCCCAATATCCAAGTAATGGTTCCTGCTGTTTGTTTCACACTGCTAAATAACAATATGGCCATTTCTCTGAAACTATCACAAACAGTAAATTTGTAGTCTTTGGAAGTAACTATCATGGTATTTTAAAGTTTCTATTGTTACTTAAATGCATCAGAGATCCCTGACTTTACTATAATGGATACTTCTTTATTGTGATCCAGAAACATTCATTACATTGTATTCTTTGAATGAAGTTTGAACATACCACTTTGCCCTGTTATAGTTAGGTCACATCCATATTTCACAGTATATGGCATCTGAGTAGGAATTTAGTATGGGTTTTTGGTTTTTTTTAAAAACACAGAAATATAGATATCTTAATTTATTAGTTAGAAGTGTCATTGAGCAGAAATATTGAGCAGCCTATTAATGAACAAGTAGAATTTCCAAAATATTAATTGCCTTCTTGACAAACTTCCATTGATGATGATTTTAAGAATATTTGTGTTCTTTTGTTTATATACATTTTCAGAAATGACATCAGTCTTTTCTCAGGATACATGTTAGACAAGTCTTTAAAAAGTCAGGTACATTTGTTCTGGGATGAAATCAAATTCAAAAAGCCTTTATTAACAACTGACTTTGACAGTTTCTTTTTTAAAATGGCATATTGTAGTTCAAATAAGTAATGACAAATTTAGTAGTAACTATTCTGAAAAGCTTTTTAAGCTAAACTGATTTAATTATAATTACAAATTAAGTCAGTTGTAGTATAGGGACCTTTAAAAAGTACTAAAAATATTGTCTTAAATTTCATTTGGATTATCAATAATAACATAAAAGTGACATGCACCCATATATGTATTGTGTACAATTTGTAAATGGTCAAAAAATTGTGGGTTTTTTTAGGATTCTTAGTATTAAAGTAGACATTTAATAATATAGAATATATATATATATAAATAGTATAAAAAATAAATAAATAAAATAGTCTTTTTTTTAGCATAGGCTCTCTTTTGTGTTGGCCAAAATGAATCCCCAAAAGTGTATGTAGTTTTAGAATCCTAGATTCCCAGAGGACAGCTGCTGTCAAATATTATAACTCTTCATGGACTACTTTTGCCCTATGCCTTTTGTTCCTCCCTGATTTTTAATAATGAAAATACTGAATATTTTAATTAATTATGGACAAATGGAGAGAGGGAATGAGTATATAGCACCTGATCTATGCCAGGCACGGTGTTAAGTGCTTTTTAAAAATAACCCTGTAACAGTTTAACATGTCCATAGGACCATAGGACTGGTGTCCAGGAGGCAACTTGAGATGTAAAAGTGAAGATCAAGAAAGAGCTTAGGGCTCATCAAAACAGATCCAAGAATCATCTGCATACATATGATCGATGAATTCTAACACTAATGAGATCACTTAATGAAGTAGTAGTATAAAAGAGAAGGCCCAGGACAGAGCTCTTGAGAAACCTATGGTTAGCTGGCATGACCTGGATCTAGGGCCAGCAGAGGAGATTGAGAAGAAATAGTCATACAGGTAGGAGGAAAATCAGGAGAGAGCAGGGTCCCAAAACTGGAGAGGAGAGAGTATTAAGGAGAAAAGGGTGTCGACTTAGAAAAAAACAGAACTATTATATAGTCAGAAAAACCATGTCTTTAAGGAGAGGGATTTGACATAATTCCTCAAGGCCTCCCCACAGAGCTGCATGCTACAAACCAGCACAGAGCCCTGTGACTGGCTGCTCTGGCCACCAACCCCTGGGAATACCAACCATGTGAGATTGACAGCTCCAAAGGCTAAAAGAAATTTGGGGACTGAGGACTGGGGAATATAGTTGATTAGCTTACACTGGCAACAAAGAAAATGAGGAATCCAAGACAGGATGATCAGAGAGAAGCTGATGCTTTACAATGGATACAAAAGGGAAAGATCTAGCCAAGGGCTGGGCTACCTTGGTAAGACTTTGACTCAAAGGGAGAAACTACTGGGACAAAAAAGGTACTTAAAACTTGATGGAGTTTGCTAGCTCCATGGAATCTTGTAAAGTTTGGCTTTCCCTCAGGGAGAAACTCTCATGTGACAAGGTCAAGCATGAGTTCTCTATTACAAACTTGGGGTTCTCAAGATAGGGGTTTCTAGATTCCAAGTTGACCAGGGTGATCAAGGTGCTCAAGCCTGCATAGAGAAATGAAGCCTGAGAAAAAGATTTGGCAATTAAAAGATTATTGGTAACTTTGTAAAGAACAGTTTTAGTTGAACCATGAAGCTGGAAATCATTCTGCAGAGTTAAGCCTTCTCAGAGAATTTAGCAATGAAAGGGAAGAGAGCTATAAGACAATGGCTGACGAGGTTGAACAGATCAGCTCTGCTCAAAATTACTCAGTTTTTAATTCTATGACACCCCTTTTAGAATGTTTCATAAACTTTTTTTTTTGTTTGTTTGTTGTTTTTTGTTTTTTTTTTTTACCCCTGTACTTCGGTGTATTGTCTCAAAGGTGGAAGATTGGTAAGGGTGGGCAATGGGGGTCAAGTGACTTGCCCAGGGACACACAGCTGGGAAGTGGCTGAGGCCGGGTTTGAACCTAGGACCTCCTGTCTCTAGGCCTGGCTCTCACTCCACTGAGCTACCCAGCTGCCCCTGTTTCATAAACTTTTTAAAGTATCATGATCCCTTTTTTAGAAGTTCATCTTTTTCTCCATGTTGCTAATATTCCTGGACTCCTCTTGTTTTTATTGGAAAACCAATACCTTTCCCAGTCACATTCCTCTTTGAACATCCCTTTTTCCACTGAGCTCTGTGTATGCTTTCTCTGTTACTCTGTAAACTTTTTAAAGACCCCCTAGAAAACAGAATATTCTTTTTCCAGAATTTGGCTTTCCTTAAATACTCTCTGAATCTTTGATATAGTAACTGTGAGTATTCTCAGCTGAACAAAGAGGCACATGCAAATCCTTCTGTCACTTTTAGCTAGCCTTTGAGAGTTTCTTTGCCTAATAAAATTAACTCCCCTGTATTTTATCTGTTGATAAGCTTCTCAGAACTTAACTAGGCCATTCATTGATAGATATAAATTCCATCACCATGCCCATACTTGAAGTCTTTCCTTATTGGTATTATCTGTCAGAGTTTTTGTATATTCAAGGTCATTTCTACAACATAATGAATCCTCTTGCTGTAGTGGTCAGAATTTGCATTACAAATGTTCTAAATCTTGGTTTTTTAACTTGGAGTTTAAAAAACAATTTTCAGAATACATGCATTGAGAATATAACAGAACTCTGCCATTACTATGGATAAATAGATCATAGGAATTTATGGTTGGAAAGGATCTTAGAGGATTAACCCCTCACATTTTACAAATAAGGAAGGTTAAACAATTTACTCAGTGACAGCAATAGTAAGTGGCAGCATCAGGATTTGAACCTAGATCTTCGGAACAGAAATGAGTGCACTTTCCACTATGCCAAATATTAATTAGGATATGTTTATTAGTATATGCTCTATATTAAATGAAATTTGTTACATTTAAATTCTTGTTTAAGCAATCTTTGCTGAGTTAGTCATGGACCTTGCCCCTTTGTTCTTTTTATTTGTATTTCCAAAGATAATGTGTGGGTGCTGTCATAGATAAGAGAACTAAATGGGAATAAACCTTGTCTTAGCTTTTGTAAGTAAGACTGATTAACCTTGTTAAGTAGCAAGTTCAATAATGAAATAATGTTTTGTATTCATCTTTTGTAGTTTCTGAGCATTTGCCAGAGTTAGGTAGGCTGAAAGATTTTAAATATGGAGAGTTAGTCACTTTGTTCTAATAAATTAGTCTCATGCTTTTTTTACTTAGAATTGTTAAATTTAATTATACAGACTAGTAGTGAATATGAAAAGATGTATGATCCACATAGAATACATACTGGGTAAGCCATATTGGTAGTCAATGATAAGATGAAAAAAAAAAATCAAATCTACTTGAGCCACAAAGGTTGCCGAATAATGTGTTTTATGGTTTAACCTCCCCTTGACCTCTTTCTACACATCTTCTCATGTCTTGTAGGAGAAGGATGTGATTAAGTTACAAGGCTGAAGGGTTTTTCTTGGTTTTAATTTTAAGAAAATTCTTTGTGTTAAGAGTAACTAGTCATAATAACAATAGCATCTTAAAATCATAGATTATCTTATTTTCTACCCTCATTTTACAAAGGAGAAAAATGAAGCTTAGAAAAGGGAAATGATTTTCCCAATATCACACAGCTGCTATAGAGTATCAGACCTTGGACTAAAATCTTGGTTCTGAAGTCCCATATAAGCATGCTTTTTATTTTACCAGTTGCTGCTCATTCCTCTTCTTTTTAAAATACCCTTACCTTCTGTCTTAAAATCAGTGTTATATATTGCTTCCAAGGCAGAAGAGTGGTAAGGGCGAGGCAGTTGGGGTTAAATGACTTGCCAGGGTCATACAGCTAGGAAATATCTGCAGTTGGATTTGAACCCAGCATCTCCCGGCTCTAGGCCTGGCTATCCACTGAGTCACGTTGCTGCCCCTCTGCTTATTCTTCTAATGAAAGAAGAGTACAATTAGGATACACATAATAAGTTAGTGAGATTGGTACAGATTTCACAAAAACCATAAAATCTCAAAGTCAAAAGGAACTACAAAACTGTAACTGGCATGGAATACTTTTCTAGCATATTTGTCCTTCACAGCATTCACTTGAAGACCTCCACTACCTTCTGGGGAACCCCTTTAACTTTTGAACAATTCTAATTGTGTGCAGGTTTTGCTTACGATAAGCTGAAATATACCTCTCAGTAGCTTCCATCTTTTACTGCTTATTTTATATTCCAAGACCAAAGGAAAAAATCACACCCTTCTTCCATACAACAGCCATTCAAGTGTTTAAAGACAGCTATCTTTCTCCATTTCTGCAATTCTTCTCCAGATTAAATACTCTCAGCTTCTTAGACTACTCCCACCTTGGTAAGGTTTCAAGTTATCTTACTGTCTTGGTAACTCTAGTCTTGGTTCTCTAGACGTAATCTAGTTTATCAGTGTCCTTTTCTAAAATGGGGCACACAAACTTGATCAGACCACTCTAAATGTGGTCTGAACAGGCCAAATACAGTGTGACTCCTTGGGCTCTCATGTCATATTGTTGATTATTACAGCCCACTAAAAGTCCTGGGTCTTTTTCTTTTCCAATTTATTTTTTAAAATTTTATTAATTTTACAAACATGATCATCTCCATATAAAAGAAAAGATTATATATGAAATGATGAAATCTCCTACATATACAGCCTCATTTAAAAAAAACCAAACATTTATTCAATTTGACATTGTGGTTCCTAAACCATCCTGTTTGTCTTTCTGAATTTCTTTCTGCTTTCTTTTGTGTTTTAAAAATATTTCATTGACTCTTTCCTTTCTTTACCTAAGGTGGGAAAAGGAAGAGTAGTCACTATTGCTATTACTACTTCCTCACCCACCCACCTTCCTTCTTATAACTTTCTAAGTCTTTTTTATATGACACATTCTAGTCCCACTTCTCCAGTTTTGTACTTAATGTTGTTGTTGGGTTTTAATCCTGGCATAAGACTTTACATTTACCTCAATTTACTTTCATATATTTGGATTCAGCTCATTATTCTAACCTATAATCTTTTTGTATCTCAGTACTATTGTCCAAACTATTAGCTATCAGACTCTGCTTTATGTCCTCATATTTTATAAAGTATGCCTTTGCAAGTCATTTGTAAAAACATAAATAGAATCTGAACAAGGACAGGACCATGAAGGAGACAGTAATGAAAACTTCATTTAGGTATGTTCAAAATTGATATATTAATCTCTTTCAAGTTTATTCAAGCAACTTTAAATCCATGCAGCCTACATCTCTTCATCTTGTCCCCAATGACATGAGACCTTGTCAGATATTTTGCTAAAATTCCTGTTTCTTGTCTATATTCAGTCTTCCTTAAGATGTAGAAAGATTCTTTGTGTAAGTTTCAAATCATTTGAGAACTATAGTCTAGAACAGTGATGGGCAAACTATAGCCTGCAGGCCAGATGTGGTCCCCTGAAATGTTCTCTCCTACCTTGGGACATTATTCCTAATCTGATGTATACAATGAGTAGGATACAATACAATGCAACTTCAAAAGAGTTGCCTTAGAAACAGACTGACAGGTGAGCATTTCCTTTCCTTTGGCCCACCCCCTCTTTAAAAAGTTTGCCCATCCCTGCTCTAGAATAAAACTACTTAAATATATTCCATATTATAAATTAGCTTCCTTTAATGACTAAGGGAAAATGGCAAAATAAAATGCAGAAATTCACAAATTATTTTAGTTATAGGAAAAATGTGGGAAACTTTTTGAATAATAACTCCCGTCTTGAAAGTTTTACATAAAGTCTTGTTAACTCTTAAACAGCATTGAAATACTTTGGTAAGCTTTTTTTGACCATTAGCAAAATCAATCTGATGTTAACTTCTACCAAGATTTAACAAAATCTTGGTAAATTCAGAGGGGTGTTAATAAATTATAGTTAAAAATAGGTTGGGGGGGGCAGCTGGGTAGCTCAGTGGATTGAAAGCCAAGCCTAGAGATGGGAGGTCCTAGGTTTAAATGTGTCCTCAGACACTTCACAGCTTGTGTGACCCTGGACAAGTCACTTAACCCCCATTGCTTAGCCCTTACCACTCTTCTGCCTTGGAACCAATACACAGTATTGTAGGTTTGAAATCACAGTATTGATTCCAAGACAGAAGGTAAAGGTTTAAAAAAAAAATAGGTTAAAGTATATAGGTGCAAAGAACTGAACTCACTATTTAAATCTCATTCTGAATTGTTAGATGGGATATACTTTTAAGTGCTTAAATATAATTCAAATAGTTGGGCATAATTAAAAAAATTTCAAGATTCAGTTGTCAAATTGGCCTTTATTGTCTTTACAATTGTATTATATATAATCTTATATTGCAGTTAGTAAATACTTGAAATTTGGAGAGAAGGAATTTCAGATTTCATAAACAAAAGATAATCCTATTGATTTGAATTACTTTTGTAAGTGATGTGAAAAACCAATATTTCTTTAGGCTCTGTACCTCCACCAACAAATCAGACTTTACCTACAATTTATCAACCAACTCGAGCTCCACTTGGGCCACCACCATCTGGAGGCCCACCTCCAGCAAGATCATTGGATCCTCAGGGGAAAACTTCAAACAGTGTTCCGCCCCAACCACAACTTAACTCATCATCACTGAACCAAGAAGGTGAGCAAGTAAAAGAAATAACTTTTTTTAAGAAGTCCTAAAATAACTTTCCTATATTTTAGCATTATACTTAAGAAGTTTACAAAATTCATGACTTGACTATTTATGGAATAATAATAATAATAAATGAAATGTGTTTTATAGATCTTTATAGTTGATAAAATGTTTTGGCATATATTATCTCATTTAGAAGGATGAATTTATTCCATTCCTTTATTTCTTTAGTTGAGTTCTTTTATATATTTTCTGCCATTATACAATTTGTCTAGAAGTATCTTTTTTTTTTATAGGGGGAGGCCTTGACTTTTTAAAAATTTAGTTTTTAAAATTCTAACCCTAACAGATACCCAAACTATGAGCATTTCTATATGCAGAGTAGAGCATACAAAAAATTTTTATACAAGTCATGAATATTTCTACAGAACTATTTTGAGTTTTGTTTGGTTTTTTTAACTTATATGGTAAATTCAGCACATTGTTTTTAGAACTACCCTGCCTGTTTGTTTTTCCTTCTGTTCTTCACTTGACTCCTCTTTTTTTTTCCTCCCATAGTTTTTTTTAACATCATTGTTGTTAACCTCTTACGACCCTAAACTACTCCCCTCACTGACCCCACTATTAAAAAGAGAAAAAAATAAACCTTCGTAAAAAACATAATCAAACAAAATGACTATGACTATGTACATTTTGTGATCCCAGGGCCACTTCCCTCAGAGGAAGACTGTTAGGGTATTATTGTGTTGTTTTTAATTTTGAATTCTTTTAATGTTATTTTTATTGATGCAGTTTGTTTTTTATTCCACTTTCATTTCCAAAAGTAAAGAAGATTAGAAAAGGGAAAAAAATTCAATAAAATCCCCTCTGTGATTATATTTTTATGTCATTATTACTAGTAATTTGTAAATAATATATAACACTTTCAGATATAACTGGGTACCTAGCACCTTTGGATAGGGACTTAGTAAATACTTGTAGTTTGTAGATTACATTAGATATTTTCCAGTTTCCCTGAGGCAGCAGTTACTGCAGGTAAATCTTGTCATTTTTAAAGCATTTTGATTTAGGGAAGCAAAAGCTGCAAATAGTCATTTGCTATAATTTAAAACCAACAGAGGAAGCAATAATTGTCACAGTTGCTCTCTAGAACCAAATTTCTTAAGCTTTTTTGTGTCATAAACTCTGTTAGCAATTAAATTTAACTTGTGGACCACTTCAGCAATTAAATTAAACCTCTGCACCCCTTCTCAGAATGATGGTTTGCCTAAATTCAGAATTGAAGGAAATTCAGTTTGAGGTTAGGGAAAATAAAAAGATTCGTATCTGTCATGACCAAAGCCAAAGGAAATTTTACTGATTGGAAGGATCATACTGGAGCGTGTATAATTATATTTTCAGATATTAATGTGTTCATATGTTAGCTAGTTTAAGTGCTGAGGCTTGTAAATATTAATATTCTACTGAATTAGCACCTTAGAAACTTGAGTTCTATCAAGTAGAATATCAAGAAGCTTTACTTTTCAAAAATAGAAATCCTTGTTTATGACCAATGTAATACAGCTCAAGCTGCAAAATTTTGCTTGAGTTTAGTGCTGCCCTTTAAAAAAAAAGACGATCTCACAATTTTATCTCAGACTAACAAACTCTTTGGTCATAATCGTATAGTGTATTCTTCATAATGGTTCTATAAAATTTATAGTTACTTCACTTCTCTGTACCTCAGTTTCCTAATGATAAAATTCCTAAGAATTGGAACTCATGGACCTCTGGTTCCCTCTAGCTCTAAAATTTATGAACTCTCAGATCTTGAATTTCAATACCTTATTTAGGATCGTCTTTTTACCATTTCATTTTCTCCACCATTCAGATAGTATTTATTCATTTTTATGTAATTTCTCTTTAAACTATTAATCCTTGTTAATGCAGTTCCTTAAGTGCCTAGTTTTAATATTGCATTATCAGTATGTATTCTGAGCAGAGAGGATCCTTGCTTTCAGAGAGCTTACATTTTCTTCCACTGAGATATTATCTAAATAAATGATGTCAAAATATATAAGTAAACTACTAAGTTATTTAGGCATTTTATTTTATTCTAATTTAGATTATTCCAAACATGTAGATATTTGAAAAAAGCCATAATAATCATATCAGTTCTTAATATTTTTGGCATGTAGTCAGCATAACTGTTTTATCTGTAATGATGTTAGAATTATCTATTTTTTCAGTAGATGTTGAGGTACAGCCTATGATGAAGTTCTTTTAGAAAACTAATTCTAACATTTTAATTAATAGTTCAAGTCTTGGGGAAATTGTGAATAATTAATTTTGATACTCAGCTCTTAAAATAATTTTAGCAAATTCTTTTTCTAGGTGATTCATCAACTGCCAATAATGGTTCTGTGGTCGAGAACAGTTATGATACAATTGAAGGAGGTGGCTTCATGGGTAAGGTACTATTTAAGTTGCCTAATATGAAACATTTTCTTGAATTGAACTTAGTAGATGGTTTGAAAATAAATTGGATGTATAGGTTGTCTCAAACTTGTAATAAGTTTTTTTTCAGATGAGTATGTAGAAATGAAAGCCTGTGCCCATTCCTGATCAACCCTTTTTTCTATGTATGTGGTCTGCCCTCTGAGGGCAAGGATTGTCTTGTTTTTGTATCCCCAGTTCTTCACATTGTAAGTGCTTAATAAATGTTTTTTTTACTCAATCATTCAACCTCCCATAGAAATATTGTTGTGTCTCAGACTAATCTAAGAAAAGCCTATTTGATCAGTAATATACTTGAAAGTAAGTAACAAATTTTTTGATGTTTCTCCTGTAATTTAAGTTACAGGAGAAACATCAAAAAATTTTTAATTTAGGACACATTTTAGAAATATTCCATGGATTCCCAAGGAGTGGAAGGGGGTGTATGGTTGTGGATGTATGTGCCCTACAAGGTCAGGGAGAGCTCGTTTGTTTTCATTGCCCTTCTGGAAGTAAGAACGGAACTCCTCTTATTTCCAAGCTAGAGTTGGTGATTGTGTGGCCTATGGCTTGAACTCTTAATTGGTTGGGGACTCTGGGTATAGAGTAGGAAGTAAGCAGAGATAGAGGAGTGGGAGATAGTTCATAGTTTAGACTAGGTAGGGTGCCCCCCGCCCCCTTTTTTTTTTTTAACTTAATACTAAGCATTGGTTCCAAGGCAGAAGAGCAGTAAGGGCTTGGCAGTTGGGGTTAAGTGACTTGCCCAAGATGACATAGCCAAATTTCTAGCTTCATCTGAGGCCTCATTTGAACCCAAAGCCTCCCATCTCCAGGCCTATCTCACTATCTACTGAACTACCTCACTGCCCCTGGCCCTTTTTCTTTTTGACCATGAAATCTAGAAATTAACCCACCTTTATTTCTTTTCTCTTTCTTCTCTTCCCTTCCTTTAGACTCTATAATCAAAACTTCATTTAGAGAGTAAATGGAATCCTTGGGTACATCTACTTTTTAGAGGTGTTAAAGTTAAATTATAAACTCCTGATTCTTAGTTTCCATTGCATTTATTAATATTACTTGAATAAAGAAAGCAGATAGAGATTAAAGCCTATTTCTAATCTAACTGACCGCGTGACTCTCCACATAGCTATCTCTCAGCCACCATCCTTCACCACAGCCATCCGAGAAAATAGAGAGCACTTCCTGGCACCCCTCTTTTATTTGTTTCTTTTGGCCTGACCTCTAACCTTTAGTTCGGGGTCATGTCCCTAGGACTCTTCACCTGTGACCTCTCTTTAGAACATTCACGTGACATCCAGTCACACAGCATAGGGATGCAGGTTGGACAACCCCAGGAGGAGGGGCTTTCCTTTACACAATCTCCCCCCCTGTGATTCTATTGCAAGATGAGCATGTTGAAATCTCCCCAATTGAGATCTTTGAGAGATTAACATGCCTGGTCTTCCCAGTGAATCATTTCACATAACTAGCTTATATACCTCTAAAGATTCTCTTACTAGAGGTGTATGAAATATTGCAGTTTACAAAGGGGGAATTACAACAGTTTGGGGATAAGAGGGAAAGAAAAGAAAAAGAAAACAAAAATGATTGATAGACACATTGGCAAAACGCCAGTTAGGGAGCACTCTCCTTCGGCATAAGAGTTTACATTCAGAATAAATGATATGCTCAACCCCTTTCAGTTCAGTTCATTGTATCCCAAAGTTCACTCTGGATCTTTTGATGCAGTGCGTGGTTTCCACAGGCATCCTTATGGCACCTTCTCCCAAAGATCCGCTTTTTTGATTCGGGATTTTGGTTGATTTTTCTTTCCTTTTCTTTTCCTAAAATTTCTCCAAAAGATTTTAAACCTTGGATTTTAGGGTGTTGACCAACACCACCAGAATCACCCCAGGATACATGATTGAGTTATGAGGTATGTGAATCAATTGTCAAAAGAAAACAAAAAAAAATTATGTGTATAAAATTATGAGTTAAAAAGAGTAAAACCATAACAGTTCCTTGAATCACCAGCAAGGCCCAATTAAAGTGATTTATGTCCTACAACCCTGCAAAACAATTGCAGCAATATTGCATTTACCCATTGGCAACCAGGGCTACAGAAAATTGCCATACTTAAAAGAGAGGGGAGTAGATTCTGAGGTAAAATGGAAATATGATTCCCTGGTCTGATTTTACCTTCAATCTCAGGTATAGGGGAGCCAAAATGAAAGCCAAACTGAGGTACTTGTAGGAATCTGGCATGGGGAAGTCTGAAGTTGTCAAACAGCCACTTCCTTGAACCACAAAACAAATCCTCTGTCTTGACACAAATCCTCATCAATCCACAAGGATTGTTGGTCTCCTTGACTTTGTGCTTCTTGACACTGCACAGTGTTTTTTTTGTGATCCCTTCTGAGGAAAAGTAAATTCAATTTCTTCTGAGCATTTCATCACAAGAATAGTATCAGCCTTCTAGGACTATGAGAAGATAGGCCAGCAATAGGAGATGAGAATCTGAGAAAGTAGCAGTACTGAGTTTATCCTCAACTATTTCTTACTGCCACTGAATGACTTGAACTGCTTCCTTGAACCTAATCAGAGGAAAAATTAAATGGATAAGAGTAGCAATAGCAAACGGGTTAGGGAACAGGAGAGAAATCCATTTACCTTTGTTGCATGTATGGCAGTTGGAGATTGACTGTATGTTGCTGTATGTTGTTGGAGACAGCTAAAGTATGTAATAGGCTGAAGTTAATTTAGTCTAGTAAAAAGATAGTTGTCGTTTGAGATTTCACAAAATTAAATTCTTAAACTGGAAGAAGCACTCACTCATAAGTAAGTATATTTGGCGTTTTGGAATTTTGAGTCCCTGTTTTGGTTTTGATGGAAATAAAAATTCTTTGACTTATTTAGTAAAAGTATTTCTAAATCATATTTTTCAACTCAAAGTTATTTTTTTTCTTTTAGCAGCACCACAATTTACCAATCAGATGAGTCGAAATGTTGGCTATTCATATCCCTCTTTACCACCTGGTTACCAAAACACATCTGCCCCTAATATGTCAGGAAGACCTTCTACAACCTTGCAATACTCTAGTGGGCTACAGCCATTTTCTCAGGTAAATGTTTTTTTCCTCCTTTTTTCAATTCTCTCTTCTTTGTTTAAAGTATTTTGAACTTGGGCAAATTTCAGAATAACTTTCCACTTTTAACATTTGCTTAATCTGTGAGGATAATGTGAATTATTATATATAAAATTGTTCCTTTTTTGCATTTGTTTTCTTCAGAGCTAAAATATGATATGGAAAAACTCAATCACTTCTATTTGTCAGAGAAATTAAATAGCTTCGCCCCTCAACACTGCATTATATCTGCTTTTATCTTAAACTGAAGACATAATGAAAATTACTTATTCTGAAATTATATTTGTAGTCTCCCTTAGGTGCTAATCATTTAACCACAAGCATGAGTGGGTTAAGTCTACATCCAGAAGGAATACGAGTTATCAATCTTCTTCAAGAAAGAAATATGCTTCCAACAACTCCACTGAAGGCACCTGTCCCAAACTTGCATGAAGACATACAGAAACTTAACTGTAACCCAGAGTAAGACTTGCAACAATGTTTCTTATGAGATGTATTTTATAATGAGCCCCTAAGCTGTTTTTTTAGATGTTACACAAAGGCTAACTTTCTTAAAATTATTTCTATTTATTTAGAAAGATACATATTTTACAGGTTCCATTCAGTTATGAAACAAACCTAATAAAGATAGAAAACTAGTTGCTACTGTATATTAAAATCACTTCATCTACCAGATATGGTGATACATATCTGTGATCCCTGCTCCTAGAGAGGTGGGAAGCACTGAGGCTGGCAAATTTCTTGAGCTCAAGAATTCTGATTTGCAATGGTATATCATGATCAAGTGTCCACATGCATTTCAGAACCAGGTTGTCTAAAGAGGGTCAGAGCAGTCCAGGTCAGGAACAAAGCCTATCAACGATCACTGAACGATCCTAATCAATTTTGGGAGTGGATCTGTGAGGGGATTTCTACATTTTTAGCTTGAGTGCAATGGGGAAACTCTTTAAAAAAAAAATTATTTCACCTGAGAGAATATTAAACCATGCCTATGATGCCAACTAGGTTTATATTGACCTAAATGTCTTCTGAAGACCAAAAATATTGGGTTTTAATGTACCTTACTCTGGTTTTAAATCTAATTTCACAAAAAAAATTTATTTGAAATACTATTTAAGTTTTAAAGCTAAGAAGCACAGTGGATAGGGCACAAGGACTGGAGTCAGAAAGACCTGAATTCAAATTCAACCTCAGATACTAGCTGTACAGCTTAACCCTGGTTAAGTCACATAACTCAGTTTCCTCATATATAAAATGAGGATTATAATAGCACCTGCTTCCCAGGGTTGTTAGGAGGATTAAAAGAAATGATATTTGTAAGTACTGAGCATGGTGTCTGGCACTTGTAAGCACTACATAAAAATTAGTTATTAATAACTAATAATAATTTGTATCTTATAGAAATTAAATAAGTTAAATGTTTCAAATGTTCTTATAAAAAGTGCTAACAAAATTGGAGTATAATATACTTGTGTTTCAAAATATATTTTCATGCTAATTGATATCCATCCCCACACCTCTCTACATCTGTTTTCTCATTTGATCTTTGTAAAAACTCTGGATATTCTTATTATCTCCTTTTTAAAATGAGGAGATTGAAGCTGAGAGAAGTTAAGTAACTTGCCCAGGGTCAATCCACTTTATTTGTCTCAGCCAGGATTCAAACCTAGGTTGCCTGACCCCAATTCCAGTGTTTTATTTACCATGCCACCTAGAGGCCACCTTTTTGTTTTTTTGGAATATCTATTAAATAATATTAATAGTCATTAATACAATGCTTTATAATCCAAATGTTTTGTGGCATTATCTCATCTGATCTTCACAGTACCACTGCCCTGTAGATAATATATGTAGTATTATTCCCATTCTATAAATAGGACACTGGGACTTAAACAAGTTTATTGACCTACACAAGTTCCCATATGTAAATTACCGGTAGACTGGGGTTTGTATCCCTTATAATTCAAATATAATCTGTTAATTATGTAAATAAAGAATGAAAGCATGGCCTTAGAATATGAAAAACTAGCCTTAGTGTCAAGGACACATGTTTGGCATATACTAGCTTTTCTCATCCATTACGATTATGGGTAAATTAATTTCTTTATTGCCCCCTGGCAACTCGTCAGGACTATAAATTACCAGATGAATTGCTGATTATTAGAAAGTATCCACTCTGGGAATCCCCTGAACTAATGAAAAACACATCCTCCCTCTCCTTTCCCCTAACAGTGTAAACAGAGATAACAAATAACGCATAGAATTAGCTCAGCTGATTCTGAGTAAAATATGCAGTTATTTTCTTTTTTAATCAAGTAGAATCACGGCCATGTGAGTGAAAACCAGTGATGGGCAAACTACAGCTGGGGGGCAGATGCAGCCCCCTGAAATGTTCTATCCTTCCATGGAACATTATTCCTAATCTGACGAATACAATGAGTAGAATACAATACAATGAAACTTCGAAAGAGTTGCCTTAGAAACAGACTGACAGATGAGTATTTCCTTTCCTTTGGCCCCCTCTTTTAAAAGTTTGCCCATCACTGGTGTAAACTATCTGCCACCTTTTTAAGTGTTAGTGAATTTGGAGAGGACATGCTTGATATTATTCAGTTGTCATCTCAAGAAAAATGTTTTATTCTTGTTAATATTTAATTATATTTCCATAAAAATATTTAAAGCAACTATTTATGTGTTATATACTTTCATACAGGTTGTTTCGATGTACTTTGACTAATATTCCTCAGACTCAGGCCTTATTGAACAAAGCCAAACTTCCTTTAGGGCTACTGCTACATCCTTTCAAGGATTTATTGGTATGTTAAACTTTTTAAAGTGATTGATTGTATGTTGAGCAGAATTATATAGATGACGTGTTTATGTTTTTCTTAATAATATTCTAATATAAGTTTCATGAGTTGTGTTTATGATAACTTGGCTGATAACATTAATTTATTACTTTTTGCCATTCTTTCAAAATTTGATCACATTTAGAACAATTTTGGGAATATAAATGAAGTATACTAATGGAAAGTCTGAGGAGTATTGTGGCATGTGGTTTTACACTATGCCACATGGGAAGGTTAATCTTAAACCCTGATACATGTGTCGATTTTCTTTTTTGCTATTTCAGTGGGTTCTCTTGTCTTTACTTTTCTCAAAGTTATTGGAGCTTTTGATTCTATAATATGTAGAAAAGATATAAAATTAAAAAATGGTAGAATTAAATTGCATGCTAAGAGAAAATTTTTTTATTTCATAGAAATTCTTTCATAAGAATTTGTCACCCTATTCACAGAACTCATTTAGAAACTTGGTAGTAACTTTTAATTGGAGATAGTAACCTCACTTATTCTTGGAACAATTGTACTTAGAGCTCTTTGTATTTGAGATGTTTTAAATTTACTATGATGTGCTTTTCCTGCTTTATGGCATGTAAAATTTGGAAGATGCTTTTAATTTCTTATACTTTTTTATTTAAATTTCTTCAGTATTTAAAACTGTTAATTCTAGAGAGGGAGTTATTAACCCATGGCCTTTAAAAATTAAGAACTCTTATTTATTCTTTTGAAAAAAATTAGCTCTTTTTTTTTCCCCCCAGCAATTGCCTGTGGTTACTTCCAGTACAATTGTGAGATGCCGTTCATGCAGAACTTACATCAACCCTTTTGTCAGCTTTCTTGACCAAAGGAGATGGAAGTGCAACTTGTGTTATAGAGTCAATGATGGTATGTTTTTAACTTTTACCTTCTGTCTTAGAATTGATACTAAGTATTGATTCCAAGTCAGAAGAGTAGTAAGGGCTAGGCATTTGAGGTTAAGTGACTTATCCAGGGTCACACAGCTAGGAAGTTTCTGAGACTAGATTTGAACCCAGGTCTTCCTGACTCCAGGCCTGGCTCTGTTATCCACTGAGCCATCTAGCTATGCCTGATAATATGTCTTTTTAAATGGTTCTAAAATGTTTTTATCCAGGAACTGTCCCCATGCTTTTTCATGAAAGATAAAAAAGGCCTGAGTCTCTAAGTCAGAGGAAGAGGAGAGGTATGAGAAGAGTTTATTGAATACAGTCTTCTCAATAATTCAGAGAAGGCAAGAGATCTACTTCTGTAATGTTCTCACAATTTTGCTGCAATTTTCCTCAGAGTTTTGGTTTCCAGTTGATAAATTAGCCATTTTCAGTTGAATGTATGCCAAAAAAAGTTAACATTTTTGTTAAAATTCACTTTGGAAATTAATTCAGTTTTTAGAAGCAAAGCAGAAAATCAGAGATTAGGATAATAAAACTGCTTTCAAAGGTTTTTTTAAAAAATTATAAACTAGTCAAACATGTAAAATGTAAAAAATTGTATGCAAAATTCTTTGAAAATATGCTACCTATTTTAAATGTAGACTCAAACAAATAGATACTTTTGCAATGCATCCCTTTCCAGCTCTAGCTGATGTTCCCTTACCTTAGACTTTATTGGGTAGAAGGAAATGCTGAAGGTATAATAAAAACATTCTTTTACTCAGCAATAATATAAAGAATTTTTGGTTAGTGTTGAGTCAAGTTTTTTGTCTTAGTGTATTGAAATTATACATTGTAGTTTTCTTTGAATGTTAAATAATGACTGTGAGGAAAGAATCAGTGTTAGTACTCAGTAGTTAAGATCACTTTAGGAAAACTATAAAGGTTCAAGCAACTCCTGTGTTGTGGGTGATGATTTAGTTTTCATAGGATCGGAAATTTAGACCTAGGAAGAATGGTATGAATCTTCTAGTCCAGCTCTATTATTTCACCACTAAAATAACTAAAATATCAAATAAGTGATTTAGCTAAATTCACACTCAAAATAAGTGTCACAGTTGTGCTTCACATATTGGGCTTCCATCTTCCTCCCATTTATATTGTCTATCCCTACTAAAATAACACACATAAAGACAATGAAGGATTTTTTTTTTTAATTTTAAAAATTCATTATTGGGGTCTTACTACCAGTCTTTTGGTAGTCATGTTCATAGCCTTCATTAATTGATGCCATGCATCAGTTTTTTGACATCTCACAAGGACTTTCACATATAAATCTGACTCAACACAAAGACTCTTTTTGTTAATTCATCTAAATATAAACATTGACATCTCACACACACCCTTGTGAAATTTGAGACACATTGCTATTTTGAGGGGGAAATTTCTTCTGCTACTGATGTGTTGAACTAATTTTTTCTTTTTATGATGATAGTTTAGCAAGATGATTTTTAAAAATTTTACTTCAATCATTTTATTTTTAGCATTCTTTTTATTTTAAGTTTTGAGTTAAAATTTTTTCTCCTTCCTACTCTTCCTCCGCCCACTAAGAAGACAAACCAAACAATATCAGTTCTACACATGCAAAAAAATTTCATATTAGCCATATCTCAAAAAAAAAAGCAAAAACAATAAAGAAAACAAGAAAATTATTCTTCAATTTGCACCCAGAATTCATCAGTTCTCTCACTGGAAGTGGATGGCATTTTTTCATCTTGAGTCCCTTGGAATTGTCTTGGATCATTGTACTGAACAGAGTAGACAAATCTTTCACAATTATTCACCATTATAGCATTGCTTTTTCTGTGTACTCTGAGTTCTCCCCTCACTTTGCATCAGTAATATAGGTCTTTCCATGGATTTTTTTTCCCCAAAACCACCCCCCTTTTCATTTCTTAGAGCAATAATAGTACCCTGTCACACTCATATACCACAACTTGTTCAGCCATTCCCCAGTTGATGAATTTACTCTCAATTTCTAATTTTTTACCACCAAAAAAGAGCTACTATAAATATATTTGTTCATATTTTTCCCTTTTATTTTATCTCTTTTGGTACAAACCTAGTAGTGGTATTTATGGGGAAAGGGCCATGCACAATTTTATAGCCCTATCGTATCTACCTCACAATGTTGTTGTTAGGCTCTTTATGTATAAATGGGAAGCTCTTTGTAAATCTTAATGTACTACAAATATGTTAGCTCTTTCTTTAACATTTGGAAAATGTAAACTTGGACTTTGAGCCTTTATTCCTGCATTCCACAAGAGTTTATTTGGCATCTTTGATGTGCCAAGCACTGTACTTCACACTGAGGATACACTGACAAAAATGAAGCAATTAGCACATATAGAAAAATACAAAATATATACACAATAATTGGCATGGGAAGATGAACTGTAGGAAATGATAAGCACTTGCAATGTATCTTGAAGAAAGCTATAGATTCTAAATAAGAAGGGAGTGCATGAAGATGCACAATGAGCCTGGAAAGGTAAGTTAGAGTTAGACTCTTTAGAACTTTAAATACCAAGCATAGGAGTAGAATTTCTCTAGCAGAGAAGTGATATAATCAGATCTGTGCTTTGTCAGCTGTTTAGAAATTGAATTGGAAGGAGTACAAGAAACTGTTTGAGAGGCAGTTGAATTGATTTAGGTGAGAGATGATGAGGGCCTTTACAATGTTAGTGGCCACATTCATGTATAGAAAAGGTTAAATATAAGAGATTTCATGGAGGTAGACTCTATTAAACTTAGCAACTAATCTGATAGTAGGGAGTAAGGAAGAGAGAATAGTCAAGAATGACTGGAGTTTTGGACCTGGGTGATGAGAAAGATAGTAGCACCCTCAGCAGAAATAAGGAAGTTAGGGAGGAAGAATTTAGGAGAAAGATACCTGTAGGTTATTCATTTGGAAATATCCAGTAGACAATTGTTAATGTGAGACTAAAGCTTAGGAATGAGAATAGGCCTGGATATATAAATAGAAACCATCCCATGTAGATAATCATTATATCTATTAGAATTTTTTTTGTTCTAAATGACATATTAGGTATTGATGTATATAATGTTATCATTATATACAGTTCCTGAAGAATTTATGTACAATCCTATAACCAGAGTGTATGGAGATCCTCTTAGAAGACCTGAAGTTCAAAATGCTACTATTGAATTTATGGCTCCTTCAGAATATATGGTAAGTTTTAGTTTTTCCTAACATAATTATTATAGTTAGTCATTTGATTCTAAAAGATGTTGTATTGGGTTTTGAATAATGCTGTTAATTTATATTTATAATGATGCAACTTAGTTTATCCAGTCCCTATCTAATTAATCTGGATCATTTCACCATGTAGTCTTTAAAATTGACCTACAGTTTCTCCTGCTACTATTCTATGATTCTTTAGTAATGCCTGATAACATTTTCAGTTATTGCCTCATTGAACTGGAAGTGTGAAGGTTTTAGAATCCCTTTTATTCCCTCAGTTTTGATCTGGTTGCTTACCAGATAAATTATAGCCTCTCTGATTTTTCTAACTTAAGTTTTAAAAGGTATTGAATAATTTGAAAGTTTCTTGCCTAACATGTCTGCAGGAATATATAGAGCTACAGTGTAATTTAATTTGAATTTGGAAGTTCATGTAAGCTTAATGGACCTATAGGTGAAATATATGAGGCCAAGCGTGGGCATGTGAATTTTTACTTTAATTCACCATTAAATTATTTTTATTCAGATATTTTCATGTTTCTTTTTCATGTAAAAATGTTTCTGCATAAAGCTTTGTTATGTAGATATGTAATAAGTTATAATTGAAATAATTAAAAACTAATTTTCTTGAGGGTATGTTTTAATAAAGCTATCTTTTTCCTTTCCTTAGTTACGTCCTCCTCAACCTCCTGTGTACCTCTTTGTGTTTGATGTGTCTCACAATGCAATTGAAACTGGATATTTGAATTCAGTTTGCCAGAGTTTGCTGGACAATCTAGATTCGTAAGTTTTTAGTTTTACCAATAGGATTTTATCTCAAACCTGAGGCTAAATATTAAGGGTTAATCTCTTAGTTTATTGATCGGATTCCAAAAGTTCATTGATGTCACAGGATCATAGGACTTAGAGCTGGAAGGGACAGTAGAGACCATCTAGTCCAACTCCCTCATTTTACAGATGAGGAAACAGAGGCTCAAAGAAATTTTCTCACTCACCTATTTGTATAAAACTCAGTACTTTCTTCTCCATGGAAAGAATGTTTCAGATATTGGTTAGGTTCTTAAGTCAGATCTTAAAGCTTATTATATATATGTTATAATGTATTTGAGCTCCAGGAGTACTGCATAATAGAACAAGAGGGCATAATGATCCTGTACAGAAAAAGAAATAAGTGGGAACAGGAACCACTGTTGTCACCAGTCATGGGTAAGGAGCATTGGAAGTAGGGTATAGGTATCCTGTGGATTGTCTGCCTAGTCAGACATCCTGAGTAACTCCAAAGCAAAAACAAGAATAAAAACTTAATACATGAAGTTGATTTTTCAGTAGCACTTTTGTTTAATATTCAAGATATATGGCAACTGTTTCATAGGTATATGACATACATATGCAGTGTGTTACATATGAAATATGGGTATGTTTGCAAATGCATAACATGTATGATACATGTGTTTGTTCATGCGTGTGCCCATAATGCATACATATACACACAAACATCTATATTCTTCTATGACTTTTAATTTTGCGTGGTTTGTTTTCCTTCTAATTAGTACAGGAAATCTATATATAAAGGTCTTTTCTATGAATGAATCTTAAACATTAAGCTTTTTCAAGAAATCTTTAAAAAAAACAAGAAAACTGCAGTTTTTAAAAGAATCTAAAATTATAATATAGCATATAACCTTAAAAAGCATATGTGTATCTGAAATTTTCAAAATACTATAGTAGAATCGATGTTTTAAAACAATTTTTGGTGCAAAGGATTATTACTTGGTGTAGGTTTAAAATACTATCTTGAAAAAGATATGTTTTTAAGAGTTCTGGCCAAGAAGTTGAGTATAGGATTTGAATTATGTTCACTAATTACATTAGCAACTCCTATATAATTATGCTTTATCCTTATAATCATATCTGTTATGTATTTGTAATTCTTCAAATTTATAGTTTTTGTTGGGAGGAGGAGATTGTTTCAGCCTTGACGTGTGTGCAAGTAACTTCCAGTAAAACTTCCCTCCATCAATGCAGATTAATTTATCTGAAGTTTATAGTTTTAAATCATTGCTTTACTACATTCAGAGATTTTAATTGACTTGTCCATAGTAACAAACCTGTTATGTGTCAGGCACAGGCTTGAACTGAAGTATTCTGAGTACAAAACTGACCCTCTGTCTTTTGTGCTACATTGCCTCTCCATATTTATGTGGGACTTTATAATTTCTAAATCACTTTCCTCATAAAACTTAGTGGGGTAAATATTACAACCATTTTCATCCCCATTTTACAGATGAGGAAACAGACTTCTAAAAGGTTGTGATTAAACAAGGATTACAGAGCCAAGACTTAAATCATTATGTTCAGATTCCAGACCTAGTATTTTTCTAGTATACAAAATTGCCTTCCAAGGGTTTCTGAAATTCATAGCAAGTAGTCAATCTCCTATCATTGAACTATGTGGGTACAAAATTATAATAGAAATTAACTTTATGAACTTCTTTTTAGGCTTCCTGGTAACACTCGAACAAAAATTGGCTTTATAACATTTGACAGTACAATCCACTTCTACAATCTTCAAGAAGGTCTCTCTCAGCCTCAGATGCTAATAGTTTCAGATATTGAAGGTATATTTATGAATTTAAAGTTTAAAATGAATATTAAACTGATTTTTTTAAAATAGTGATCAATTACACTTAGATTATATTGAGCATTAAATGCTAAACCCTTGTATATCAGTCACATAATTTACCATGCTGGAATGGACCTTGGTGATCCTTAAATCCAGCCTCCTCTGTTTGACAGATGGTGAATGGGACTCAGCAGGTTACCCATGCCTCCTGTCCTAGGAGAGGCACACCTTGAGCTACTCAGTATAATATTCACAAAGTACACCTTGGCATCCCAGAGCTGTTATTTTTTCATTCTTGACTTGAATGTTATTTGTCTTTTTAAGAGTTTGAGATTGACAAGTGAGAATTTGTTTTACTAGAGAGCATTGTTACCTTGTTAGACCTGTGACTAGGACTTAGTTCTCATGATATGTCTTACATTTTGTATTATTCCATGCTAATCCTCTCTGATGAATTAACATAAATTAGCAGCGACATCTCAGTCCATTAGAATCATAATTAAAATATATCTATAATGAGACAATATCAAAGAGGTGAGAATTTAACAGAATACAACTTATAAGACCTTTTAAAATTAATATTCATTTTAATTTCTATACTGCTAATCTTTTCAAGATAATGTGTTCTATTTGGAATGAAAATTTAATGTTTCAATTTCCATATCTGTAAAATGAGAAAGTTTGCTTAGAAATTCTCTAAGGTCCCTTCAAGCTCTAAGAATACATGGACAGGGTTTAACTCTTGACAAAATAAAAATATAGAGAATTTATATTTTGACTTCTAGAAGCAAGAGATAAAGATCATAGCACTTAGGTCAAAAAGCATCTTAATGTGAGATGTTTTTTATGTCAATGCCTATTACACATTAAAGATAAAACTTTACCAAATATTTAATACTTTTAAATTAAAGTGTACAAAGCTAAAGTGCTACATTAAAAAAAAAAAACCTTTTCATTACAAAGCTTTAAAAGCTTTATTTTAGCTTAATCAAAAGTATCATATCTGAGGTGATGTACTTTTTTGTTCTTGGACTATGTCTTATAATTTGCTATGTTAAGCAATATAATTTTTAGAAACTGAGAAATAGCGATCTTATTGAGAAACATGATTGCCTTTTGAATTACACAGCTATAGGGAAACTATACCACTTCAGTGTGGTGATATAATATCTGTTTGTTTATGGCTATTTCACCTGTGCTTTTTGTATGTGCCAAGAACATGCCTCCAAGTAGCTTCTAGGAGCATGCAGAGCTGAAGCAGCATTCTATTCCAAATTACTTCCTTGGACCATAGAAATATAGTTCTGTGTGTGAATCAATAGTGAATTCTAGACAAATTGAAAATAAGTCACAGCCTAGCTTTTTGCTCTTTCAAAAGTGGTCCAGTTTCAGGGTTTTACTAACACAAAAATTAATAACTTAATCTTCATGTATACTCAGTGTTGTCATATTTTTGACAACTGTATAAATTCTGTACCTTTGGCATTTTAGGAGCAAGTCATTTAATCATTTTTATTTAGCTTAGAAATGATTAATTTTTAAAAAATAAACTTTTGTGTTTTCAGATGTGTTCATACCAATGCCAGAAAACTTGCTAGTAAATTTAAATGAAAATAAAGAGGTAAGAATCATTTTATATCAGCGTACAGTTTTATAATAACATTTTAAGGCATTAAGAAATTCGAAAAGGATGATAACATCACCTCTAACATTTCTGAAACACACGAACTGTTTTACATTAGAATGTTAGTATTTAAAATTTATCATATATTGAACTGTATGCAAATCTTTGGGTTGATATGTTAGAACTATTGTATAATAAATACAGGGTGGCAGACAGATATATTTCCTAATAAGTGAGTAGAATCTGCCTTCCTTCTTCGTCAGTCATTTGAGGACCAAAAGGTCTCTTGAGTTAAAGTGTTGGGTCATTTTTTTTTTTTTTACCCTTAACTTCTGTGTATTGACTTATAGGTGGAAGAGTGGTAAGGGTAGGCAATGGGGGTCAAGTGACTTGCCCAGGGTCACACAGCTAGGAAGTGTCTGAGGCCGGATTTGAACCTAGGACCTCCCATCTCTAGGCCTGGCTCTCAATCCACTGAGCTACCCAGCTGCCCCTCGTTGGGTCATTTTAAGAAGCACTCCAGCCATGCTATTTTCATTGCATTTTGCTTTTCTGATTTGTAGAATGACATGGGATTAGTTCAGAAGAAGCCATCTTATTGACTGGCTTGAAATTAACATGATATAATTCAGTGAAAAAAGAACAAAATAGGCTTCAATTTAAGGATTTTTCTTGACTTGCTTGAATGAGTACAAATATTGCTATAAGAATAGCATTTTAACTAGGAATTCCGTGCTCTCAAACAGTAGCAAAAATGAGTTTGTAATGAGAAGTGAACAGTAAGGTGGTACAGTGGATAGAACACTAGACCTGGAGTCAGGAAGACCTGAGTTCAGATCTAGACTCAGAACTTTCTAGATGTGTGACCCTGGGCAAGTTGCTTAACTCTCTTAGCATTGGTTTTCTCATCTATAAAATGAGGATACTAATAGCACCTACTATACAGTGATATCATGAGGATTGAATGAAATAACAATGTAAATCTCTTTGTAAAATTTAAAACACTATTGTGATTATCATTATTTCTCCATTTATACAGCTGAACTTGTGTTTAAAAAATCAAAATTGCTGACTTTCAGATTTACTGTCAAATACTGAAATAAGACATAGTGAAATCTATTATAGGAATGTATGTAGGGGAAGGATAAATGGCTATATTTCATGGTATTCCCTATAACATCTTATCTCTTAGTAAGCATTTAGTGCCTCCTGGGTTACCTAAGTGCTGGGAATACATACAAGAGGAAAAATACAGTTCTTTCCTTTAAGTACCTCACAGTTTAATGGGGGAGACAACCTAAACAAATATGTATAAATAAGCTATAAAAGAGAGTTTGGGAGAGATTTTCTATAGAAGATAGGATTTTTATAACTGATCTTAAAGGAAGCCAGGGAGAGCATTCTAGGTATGGGGGATAACCAGAGAAAATGCTCAGGGCCAAGAGATTTGAATATCTTCTTCAGTGAAGAAACAATAAGGTCTTTGTCACTTGAAGGAGTAATAAAGACTGGAAAGTAAGTAAGTGAGAAGACTGGAAAAGTAGGAGGGGCTAGGTTAATTAAAGGCTTCCAGCTCCAAACAAAGGATTTTGTATTTGATTCTGGAGGCAATAGGGAGCCACTGGAGTTTATTGAGAAGAAGGGGGAATGTAATGGTTGGACCTGTGCTTTAAGAAAATCACTGTAGTGGCTAAATAAAGGGTGGATTGGAATGGAATGAAGATAAAACTACCTGCAGGTTATTGTAATAGACCAGATATGAGATGATTGGAGCTACATGCATCAAAGTGATGACAGTTTCAAGAGAAGGCAGCTTATGCCAGGGATTTTGCAAAGGTGAAAATCCACAGACCTTGGCAACAGATTAAATATGGAGGGTGAAGGATAATTAAGAGCCATGTGAGCTTGAGGGACCGCGAGATGGTGATGCCCTTGACAGTATTTACATAGGACTTAAGGGTAAAGATTCCGTTTTGATCATGTGTTTAAGATGTGTACTGAACGTAAAGTTCAAGTTAGGAAAGGCAGCAAGAGAGGGCATTTGAGAAATTGGGACAGAAAAGTTAAATTTGAGAATCTATCCAAATAAAGAACTGGTAATTACATACATGGGATTTATCTATTATATATCTGTTGCTTTTTTTTTTTTTTTTTTTAGATTTAGAGCCTTAGCAGACTTTTTGCCTTTGCAAGAACTTTATGACATTAATTATAATTTGTACTGCTTAACAGTATGTATATTGACTGGTTTAAGATGGCTATTGTCTTAAGACAAGTTCATCATTTGATATTCCTTTTGTATATTCTCTTGCTATATGTAATGAAATCCCAGTGTGTTCTTCATTTCTGTTCTTCATTTCTCCAGCTTATTCAAGACTTACTGAAAACTTTGCCACAAATGTTTACCAAATCTTTGGAGACACAGAGTGCTCTGGGACCTGCACTTCAGAGTGCTTTCAAATTGATGTCTCCTACTGGTGGTCGAATCTCTATCTTCCAAACACAGCTTCCATCAATTGGAGTAGGAACATTAAAATCCCGAGAAGAGCCTAACCAAAGGTCATCTGCTAAGGTTAGAAAGTCACCAGTTCTTAGTTTCCCAAAAATGCCTTATTTGTGCTTACTCATGATACCTTTCCATATGGGACTCATTTTTCCCCCTATTCAGTTGTTGGACGGAATGTACAGTGTTTTTTTTTAATTTGGGTATACTTGTTTTCAAGCCTT
Source organism: Gracilinanus agilis (assembly GCF_016433145.1). NCBI lineage: Eukaryota > Metazoa > Chordata > Mammalia > Didelphimorphia > Didelphidae > Gracilinanus > Gracilinanus agilis. The sequence goes on from NC_058131.1 coordinate 431,328,433, forward strand.
TTCAGACCTAAGGATCTTATTCAACTATCAATCCCTAATCTTCCCTTCCTATTTCATTAAGCTTCTAGTAAACCTATAGAGCAGATTAGAAATCGGGCATGATTCAAGTCCTTGCTTGAGGAACAGGTAAGACCTGGTGAACTGCACAGAATGGTTAGGTTCTGCTGAATACTGCATTTGAATGCATTGTGAAAAGGTTGTTAAGCTTTTATGCTAAATCATTGAGAGGTAGCATGGCAAAAGAGTACTAAACTGAAAGTTAAAATTTTTTAAGACCTAGTAGTTTATTTTACTTTTAGTTCCAGATTCTCTCCTTTCTTCCTCTGTCTTGTGCTTCCCTATTCCTTGCAAAGGCAAGAAAAATAAAACCCATTGCAAATATGTATAGATAGACATGTAAAAGAGATGTCCATATTACTTATGTTCCTCTCCCTCCTCATGCCTCCCAAAAAGAAAAAAGGAAATAGAAGTAGAAGAAAATATGCTTCAATCTGCACTCTGAATTCATCAGTTCTGTTTCTAGAGGTGGATATCATGTTTCATCAGGACTCCTTTGGAATTGTTGTGGGTCATTGTATTGATTAGCATTACTAAGACATTCAAAGTTGTTTGTCTTTACAATATTGCTGTTATTTTATACATTTTTCTTGTTCTCCTTACTTCTCTCTGCATCACTTTATACAAGTCTGCCCAGGTTTTTCTGGATCCATTCTCTATCCTTTCTTATAGCACAATAGTATTCCATTGCATCCATATACTATAACTTGTTCAGCCATTCCCCAGTTAACTGGCATCCCCCCCATTTTTAATTCTTTGCCTGCCACCACAAAAAGAGGTGCAATTAATATTTTTGTGCATGTGGTTCCTTTTCCTTTTTTTTTTTTTTTTAATCTCTTTGGAGAATAGACTTAGTAGTGATATCTATGAGTCAAAAGAAATAGCTTTTGGGGCATAGTTTGAAATTGCTTTTCAGAATGGTTGGACTAGTTCACAGTTTCACCAGGGCATTAATGTACCTCTTTCCCCATAGTCTCTCCAGCTTTTGTCATTTTCTTTTTTTTGTCATAGTATCATATGGGCATAGAAGCAATACCTCAGATGTATCTCAATTTGCATTTCTCAAATTATTAGTGATTTAGAACATTTTTTTAATATGGCTTTCAAAGCTTGGATTTCTTCCTCTGAAAACTGTCCGTTCACATCCTTTGATCATTTGTCAATTGGAAAATAAATTTTATGGTAAAATTATTGCTTTTCCCAATATATTTTAGAAATGAGATCTTTATCAGAGAAACTTGCTGGAAATATTTTCCCCAAGGTTTCCCACCTTTCTTGGTTTTATTTGCGCAAAGCCTTTTTGATGTTATGTAGTCAAAGTTATCCATCTTACCTCCTTTGAGTCCTTTTATCTCTTTTAGTCAAGAATTCTTGTCCTATCCAGAGATCTAACAAGTAATTTCTTCCATGCTCCACTAATTAGCTTAAGATATCACCTCTTTTTGTCCAAATCATATACCCATTTTGAGCTTATCTTGGCACAGCTTTTCTCATTGTGAGATATTGGTTTATACCTAGTTTCTGCCAGACTACTCTCCAGTTTTCCCAACAGTTTTTGTCAAATAGTGAGTTCTTGCTCCAATAGCTGGGATCTTTGGGTTTATCAAAGAGTAGATTATTGTGCTCATTTGCTTCTATATATTATATTGTGTTCCTAAGCTATTCCCATTGTTCATTCTTTCTTTTTCTTACTCACTAGCAAGTTGTTTTGACAATTATAACTTTGTTCTGTAGTTTGAATTCTTCTATTGCTAGTCAGTCCTGAGTTTAAATCATTTCTCTTATGTACTAAGCTGTATAACTATGAACAAGTCATAATCTCAATTGCTTTGAGCCTCAGCTTCTTCCTCTGTAATATGAGAATAATACTAATAGTTGTTTAGAGATTCAAGTTATGTATTGCTGGGGGGGCGGGGAGGAGGGCATAACTGACTTTGCAGAATTCTTCTGTCAGTTAAGGAGTTTAGAATCTTGGGAAAAGGTCAGTTGGTCTTGGGAACTCATGGAGAGAACCAGGGACCATCTGAGCTCCTTCTTGAGATTGAAACCTGGCCTATATTTTGCAGCTTTTCTTTTGAGATTTGTTAATTTAGCTAATTCCTTTGAATCTTCTTACCCTATCTTATTCCCACCTTCATTTTCCCTGCCTAAATTCCTGTGAGGGTTTGAAAGGAGGATAGTTTCTGAGTGTTAGTTTAAACTTGATATTTAATAGGGCTTACCCTTGCAACAATTTACCTATTGAATCATTGTATCCAACTTTCCTAACCCCATTGATTACAAAACCACCTGAGAGCTGAGTTAAGGCAGGTCCTTTCTCAGTCTCACGTTCCTGCTTCCCTTCCCCCACCTGAAGTTTCTCTAAAGGACTGTTAGGGCTACCTTGTATCCTCTACCCTGCCAATCTATACTAGAAGACAATAAACCCTGTTTGTATTTAATCAAGACCTTTTGGCTACTTCATTAGTTGATTAATAAGAGAGGGAGGAAGAGAGAGAGAGGAATAACATAATCTTTGGAGTTTGAGGAAAGCTGAGGGTATCCATTTTGAAGGAAGTGTAACTTCAATACTTCCTTCTAGTCCCTTCCTGTGAAACTGGCTAAAGCCTCAAGTCAGTTTCAAGCTAGCCTTGGCTAGCTCTAACCTTGCTCTGTAAAAGTGTCCTTTTACTTGAAGGGCTCAGTCTGTTTCCCTTCAGTGTTTTGTCTCTAACTTGAGTATCCAGTCTGTGTTTCCCTGCTGCTGTTGCCTGCCTTAGATTAACTAATCCTCTCCCTTGCAACCCTTGGTACCTCAGTGTTCTATTCCTAAACTCAGACATTCCCTTATTTTCCTACCACCTCAATTACCAACCTTCATCATTGTACCTTCCTCATCCACCATATTGCCTTAATTTCCCACTACCTAGCCTATTCCCTTGATTATCTCCAGTCTTGGGTCCCTTGTCTTGCCTTACTCCCTATTCCTACCAGCTATTACCCCTAGGTTCAGTCTCATATTACACCCTGCAGATTCCCTTATTACATCCTAAAAATCCCCTTATTACAAGTAAGATACATATATCTTATTATATATACATATATTATATATATATATTTAAATATAAAGATGCAGACATTTTGCAAAACATAAAAGTGCTATGTTTACTATTATTTTTATAACCAATCTTTGAGTTTACTTTTATGGAAGTTTATTTGCCTTGTTTTAGAGTAACAACTAAAAATATTTGGGAGAGAATTATCTTGAACAATAATTGTGTTATTATTTGGAATAATATGATAATTATTGTATAATAACATTTGACAGGAAATACATCTTACACCATCTACTGACTTCTATAAAAAATTAGCCTTGGATTGTTCTGGTCAGCAAGTAGCAGTTGACTTGTTTCTTCTCAGTGGGCAGTATTCTGACTTGGCTTCATTAGGTAAGTTATTTCAAAGTATTTAAGTGATTGTAGATTTTTGTAATAGAGATTAAGTGTAATGGAAAATAACATAGACTTGGCATAAGAATTTATATTGCATCAGATTTCAATAGCCTATTTTCTTATTTTACTTGTATGGTTACTTAAGGGAAAGAAAATTATAATTTTACATCTTGGAAAATAATTCTTATTAAATGATTTTATAGGAAAGTGGGGCAGCCTTCGATTAAAAATTTTTTGTGACCCAGGTAATCACAGTAGCAGTAAGCTTATATTCATCAAATTTATGGAAATGTGTATTTTATTTTCCAGGCTGTATTTCAAGATATTCAGCAGGTAGTGTCTATTACTATCCATCTTATCATCATCAGCACAACCCAGTCCAAGTAGAGAAGTTACAGAAAGAGTTGAAACGATACCTAACCAGGAAGATTGGTTTTGAAGCTGTCATGAGGATAAGGTGTACCAAAGGTCAAGAAACATTTATTTTGCATATATGTGTGTATTTATAAATATGTATTGATCATGCTTAATCTTCCCTTAGTTGTTAATTTTAATGGCAAATTCTTATTACAGCCGATAATTTATGTCATTCTTTGCTTTTGCTATTAAATTCCTGAAATTTTACAGAAACAAACCTAATCTTTTTTTTAAAAGCTTACATCAGATTTTATTATGGAATAAGACTTAATAGACAAATAATAGTATAAAAAGGATTCTAATGATGATTCTACTAAATTAGAGACTTTCCCTCCCCCCCCCTTCCCCCCAGGTCTTTCCATTCATACCTTCCATGGAAATTTCTTTGTAAGATCAACAGACTTGCTGTCCTTGCCCAATGTAAACCCAGATGCTGGATATGCAGTACAGATGTCAGTGGAAGAAAATCTTACTGACATTCAAGTGGTTTCTTTTCAGTCAGCTCTCTTATATACTTCTAGCAAAGGTAAGCAACCTAACAGAGCCATGGAGTTCTGAAAATTACACCCAAAACTTCATTCACTGAATTCTAATTAACTCTACTTTTGCCACAGTTAACATTTTTAAAATTTATTTCCATTATACTTGAGGTTTATAACTTGAAATAGAGGTGGGGTAGGCTTTTAAAAAAAATTTAATAGCACTTTTCTGAATTAAATTTTTTTTTTTTTAATTTAAAACACTTACTTTTCTGTCTTAGTATCAAGTATCAGTTCCAAGACAGAAGAATAGTTAGGACTAAGCAATTGGGATTAAGTGACTTACCCAGGGAAACACACATAGGAAGTATTTTGAGGCTAGATTTAAACCCAGGACCTCCCTCTCTAAGCTTTATTCTCTAGCCACTAAGCCATTTAGCCCTAGGGGTAGGTGTTAACTAGAAATTGTAAAAACCTAGGAAAATATGGAAAGTATTCTCTATTCCTTTTCCTCCTTACCCACCCCCTCCCCAGTTTCTCCTCTGTGTGTGTCTTTGTCTCTGTCTCTGTCTCTGTCACACACACACACACACACACACACACACACACACACACACACACACACACCATTTTGGTATTCAACCAGAAGATGACAAAGAACCTGAAGAAAAATGCTTATAGTGGGAATATAAAGGAAAAGATGGATTCAAGGCATGTTATGATGGAAGAATTTATAAGATTTGGCAACTAACAAAATATGTAAACCAGAGAGACTCCAAAAAAGTTTTATTTTAGCCTTTTGTTTTTGAAACTCAATAACTTGACTATAACTTAAGTAGCAAAATACAAAAATAAACCAAAAAAATCAATATCATCTCTATAGTAATAACAAAATCTAGGAAGAAATAGTAGAAGGGGAAAGTTCTATTCACCATAACCATGAAATGCACAAATAATTGGGAGTCAGTCTACTGAGGCACACTCCAGGTTTGTATAGACACAATTACAAAACATTCTTTATTTTTTTATTTATTTAAGATGACCCTTACATTCTGTCTTGGAATCAATACACACTAAGGCAGAAGAGTGGTAAGGGCTAGGCAATGGTGGTCAGGTGACTTGTTCAGGGTCACACAGCTAGACTGTCTGAGGCCAGATTTGAACCCAGGACCTCCTGTCTCTGGGCCTCTCAATCCACTGAGCCACCCAGCTGCCCCCACAAAACTCTTTAAAGGAGGGCTTCTTAACCAAGGGTCTATTGATAGATTTCAGGGGAAAGTCTATAACCTTGAATGGGAAAAGGATTACATTTCTATTTTCATTAACCTTCAGTTTCCTTTGTAATCGTATATATTTTGTACATTAAATTAAATTGCCAAAGAAGTCCATGACACAGTGGTTATGAATTCATCTTGATATGGAGTCAGAAAATCTGCATTTAAATTCCAGCCTTCCTATATGACTTTGGGGGAGTCACTTAACCTCCATAGACCTTGGTTTCTTTATAAAATAAGGGGATTGATTGGATTAGCTAATATCTCTAATATCCCTTCTAGTTCCAAATCCTGTTAGAAGTTCTCAAACTTTTTGAACTCTAGGCCCCTTTTCAGTCTTTAAAATTACTGAGATCTCCAAAGAGCTTTTGTTTATGTGGATTATGAATAGTTTTACCAAACTGATAAATTCATTTTAAAATAATAAAGACTATTGGACTTGTTAACTTGGATGTAAAGGTGGCATTGTTTTGTAATATGCAAATCTCTTTAGTATTTGAGTTAATAGAAGACAACTAGATTCTCCTATCTGCTCCTGCATTCAATTTGTTGTGATGTTGGTGATGTTGTTTGGGATGAAATACTTGAAGAAAATCTGGCCCACAAAGATGCATTTGAAAAGGGAATATTTTAACAACCTTTTCAGCTATTTGTGCATATTCTTCTTTGATACAACATCTGAACTGAAGAAATGGTAGTTTCTTAAAACTTAGCTGCAATATGGAATCTGAAACTGTTTCACTGACCAATACTGACCATACTCTGTTACATTAAAATCTGTTGATTTATCTCATACATTTAAAGGATGTTTTTGTTAACAACATTCATTGGTCATTTGGAAAATATTGGCTCACTAAGTTATGTAGTTCTTCAAAATGTTGACACATTTCATTTTGCAATTTTTACTTGAAAGCTTGAATTTTACCATTGTTAACAAATACTGATTGATATTTTCCTCAAAGTGACAGGCTTGCTTCATTTTCAAGAAAATATCAGCCAGTTTTGTGTCTGAATTGCCATAGTTTATGAGTCTTTCAAGCAGAAATGGTATTTCTTGATAAAAGTGGCTTACAACTCAGTCATGTCAGAGCTTTTCCTCAAGGAAAAACTTATCATACCTTAATATGCAGAAGAGGTGCTTTATGCTTATTTTCCATTTTTTCACTCAAGATGTTAAAAAACATGTACTCAAGGATCAAGATTTTAGTAATTTTCATTGCTTCATCAAGGACATTCTTAAGTGAAATTGGTGAGGCTTTTTTTATTGTGATTGTGTAGTGGTGAAATACTCAGTGATTGTTAGTACAATTTGGTGTTACTGCCTTGATTCATGCTAAAGTACCAAGAGCTTTACCTACCTTTGCTTTTCTATATTAGTATAAAAATCAGTAGAATTGTTACCAGGATAAACCATAAGATTCAAAAAAGTTATTCAACACTTTGAGTATTTCCATACCACTTATATTTGTTGCCAGGCTTTCCTGTAAAAAAAAAAAATCTTCAGGGATTAGCTGGTGCTGATGCCAGATAAAAACAATATAGCAAGTCCAGCCAGGTCTGTTGCTATGACCATTTATAAAGCAAAAGCATGATCCTGTAGATTAAATATCAACTCTATTTATTAACACACACTAAATATTAACACACACACACACACACACACACACACACACACACACACACACACACACACACTAAGAAAATACTATTCCATATGCTTCCTTTTTCACCTTCAAAATTTTTATGAGAATAGCCTGTGCCCTGAGGAGGTCCTTAAAGAAAGCATGTGGAGGGGTTATCAGGCTTTTGCTTACAGTTTTCTGTACTAGACTGCTTTTTCACAGTCAAACAACTGCCCAAGAAATGCAAAGAATAATTGGTCCTGTTATTTCTTCTTAAGTTCAAAGACATCTGACTCAATAGAACAAAATGCAGCTTTAAAGCCATCCTCAGACTGAGTTTTTTTTTCCACATGTAACATTAAAATTATTTAAGGTTACATGACAGATGTGACTTTAGAGATAACTTTCTTCATTAAGCTATTGAGTCAATAGTAAGTAAAGAATGGAAAAAGGGAGATATATACTTGCTTAAAGATTAGGTTCATTGTTGTCTATGGGGGTAGGGGGGAAGGAGAGGAGGGAAAGAACATGAATCGTGTAACCGTGGGAAAATATTCTAAATCAATTAATTAAATAAAAATTTTCAATTAGAATAAAAAAAGATTAGGTTCACTAGGATCATGGAAAATACCCCAAATGATATCCAAAAAGAATTTTATTGGTGAGTTCCTCTAAATACCTTGTGTTGTGATTGGACTGAGCACTGGAACACTATCAAGGTTACTCAATAAAATCTGTAGAAGTTAAGCTCAACTATCCGCAGTGGATAAACAGCATGAGTTGTAATTAAGGGGGGCGGGGGAAGAATCTTGTCAAAGATTCAATAGTATCTCTACTTCAAGACTGACTTTAAATCTTAATCATGAGAATTAATTTCACTTCAAATATCTTTCTAAGTTACTAGTATGTCTCATACCTTTATTTGCATTTCTTTTCTAAGGTGAAAGGAGGATTCGTGTGCATACTATGTGTTTACCAGTAGTTTCAACACTGAATGAAGTTTATCTTGGAGCTGATGTTCAAGCAATTTCAGGATTATTGGCAAATATGGGTAAGAGTAATTGATAACCAACTATACTGATTTTCTAATGGTATTGTACAAACACTGAAATGGTTATTTTTAGGATAAAAAGCTTTTCTTTTGAATTATCATTTCACATTATCTTTTAAATTACTTATGGAGAAGTTTTGAATACTTTTAACAGCACCTCCATAGACTTTCTTGATAGAAAACACTGCTACAAAGATCCACGTCTTAGGCAGTGTCCAAGTATCTACCTATTCTGTTTTCCCCTTTCTCGATAATGTAATATGCAATTCTTCTTTTCTACCCTAGAAAAGACTGTATCTTCATAAGTAGTAAATGGTTACATTTTTCCCTATCTTTATTATTTTCAAAAGTGTTTTAAACTTATTTGAAACCAGTAAAAGAATTCTGCCCATCCACCTAACGCCATAAAGTGTTACAACATGCTAGGTGAAGTCTGTGTTTAAAAAAATAATTCCACTCTCCCTGCCCCACCCTCACTCTCCAAAGAGGTTCTTTAGGAAATTAAATTTTTGAATGATCATCCCTAACATTGATTGTGTGGTTGCTGTGATTTTCCTTTTTTTTTTTTTCCAGCTGTTGACAGGTCTATTACTGCCAGCCTAAGTGATGCTCGTGATGCCCTAGTGAATGCTGTAATAGATTCTCTGTCTGCTTACCGCACTTCAGTCCTAAGTAGTCAGCAACCTGGTCTCTTGGTTCCCTTTTCTTTGCGTCTCTTCCCACTTTTTGTGTTAGCTCTCCTTAAACAGGTAAGATTAAAATAGAAAAGTTTAAGGGGAACAAATACAAATATTTTCTTTATAGGAAATGTTCTTACTTTGCCACCGTGACTATATTTCCTGTTAACACTTTTTCTTTCATGTAGCTAAATTCCAAGTAACAGGAGCTTCAGTATTGACTATATAAATATAATTTATGTTATCAATGTGGCTGTCTTCCATCACTGAAAAACTGTTCTTATGGGTCCTTCACAGTTTGTATTTCTGATTAATTGGTCAATTCATGAATAACTCTAAAATAACACTTTTGTTTTATCTTCTTCGATATTGTAGTACTTATTACTCACGCCACAATTTGTCATTTCTACCTTTGCATTTAGCTTGCTTTTTTTTTTTTTTGTGACCTTTAGTCTACCAATTCCAACCAGTTAACTTAGCTCAGAGAATTTGGACTCTCTTCTCATCTTTCTTGATCTCAGTATTTTGCCACCTTTTCCCCACCTCCCATTTCCCCCATTCTAGTTCTTTGCATCTTTTATCTTCTATAATTCTGTGCAGGTCTAGCTCTCCTAACCTTATAGCAGTTCTCTGTGCCTCCTTTCTGCTACCCCCTCACCTATCAAACCATCATGTGTATACTTTTCCCAGTATTCATTTCTGGATCCTCCTTTATCTATGTATTTGTGCTAAAGTTGATCTATGCCTTTGAATTAAATTTTTATCTTTTATGTGAGATTCCATGTGCTCTGTCTTGATTTCTTACTATTTCCATTCCTTTACAGCCTAGAATTTGGATGTTTTGCTGTCACCTGGAGCTTAATTACTCCTTATCTTTACCTTGCCTCAAATCTTCTTTTCAGTTTCCCTATTATCAGCAGAAGAGTCATCTTCTTTCTTATACTCTACACCAGTGATTCCCAAAGTGGGTGCTACCGCCCCCTGGTGGGTGCTGCAGCCATCCAGGGGAGCGGTGATAGCCACAGGTGCTTTTATCTTTCCTATTAATTGCTATTAAAATTTTGTAAAAATTTAATTTCCAGGGGACTGAGTAATATTTTTTTCTGGAAGGGGAGCGGTAGGCCAAAAAAATTTTGGGAACCGCTGCTCTACACTTTAGATTCTTTTTATAAAATTCCCTGTACCTCTCCTCCCGTCTGCCCTAAAGGATCCCCATAATCCTATACTGAGATCTGCTAACATATTTGTAAATATGTTATTTATACTTTTTTTATCTGTATTATGTGTGCATTTTATGCCTGAACTGTTCTGTCTCTTATGCACTCCCTTAATTTAGGTTTACTACCTATAATTTTAATGGCCAAAACTAACCTTCATGTTTTCTCCTCAATTCTATCAAGAGCTATGAAAATTTTAATTTTCTTAGATTCTCATAATGAATTAGATAAAATGGTTTTTAGTAAATATCTTATAGATGAAGAAACAAGACAAGTCAAATTACTTACTTGTCTGGTGTTAACATACAAATTCAAATTCATTTTATAGGACTGTAACTCATTAAGGATGGTCAAATTTGATTTACTGATAAAACTTATGCAAATAAGTAAAAATAAATGGCCAGTATTTTCTGATGGTTTTTGTCATTGTTAAAGCTTGAAACTTATCTCTTCTATTTGAGTTTAACAAATTTAAGTAATTTTATATTTTTGGGGTGGGGGGGATTTGGTACATTCCGCTTACAGAAATCATTCCAAACTGGGACTGCCGCTCGTCTGGATGAACGTATTTTTGCTATGTGTCAAGTGAAAAATCAGCCCCTGGTTTACCTCATGCTCATGACCCATCCCAATCTGTATAGAGTTGACAATCTCTCAGATGAGGTAAGTTTGCCCTTACTTACTTTAGTCCATACAGTCATAAGTCTTAATAGTGAATCCAAAGAAGAAATTAAGAATTCATTCTATTCTAGTTTAAACTTAAAATGTTTCCTTTAAGAATTCTGCTTTCAGAATTAAGAAAAACTAGAGAAAAACAAATTTTATGGCATTAATTTACCATAAAGAAAATGAGGATATCTGTGATTAATCTTATTAGTGTTTATAAAGCTATCCCAAATCTGATATAAATATAAAACTATTTCTTTACATGTAATTAAATGAAGAAGGCTTAGTGGCATTGGAGGAAACATTCAGAATTTAAAGACACTAATGATAATCAATAGAATTGTAAAAATTTTGTTGAAATAGTAACCTTAAGTCAGTGCTATATAATTTATTAGATTTAATTAACTAGACTTAACTATATTTGTAGAGGGATATTAACATTTATAAACTTTTCATTTTTTTATAGTTAAGAAGTTTTTGCCCTTTTTTGTTGGCAATAGTCTTTAAGCTGTGTATACACAATTTTGTTCTTTTATTTAATAATTGAAAGACATATGAAAAACTACCACTTCTAGTTTTACTAAGTGAATATAAACATTTGTTTATAGTAGTTTCAGCTTCTTAGGACAGAGATAAATAGCACTGCTTGATTTCACCTTAGAAGAGACTTAAAATAACTTCAGCCAAGAAAATTTTTGCATGTGTGTCTGTCTGTCTTTAGGCAAGTTGTTTTGCCTTCCTGGATGTTAGTATCAAATTTTTAAAAGTAGGAGGTTGGATTACGTGATCTTTTTAAAGATTTTTTCCAAGTATTAATTTGATGAATAATTGCCTCTGAAACCATATTTGAATATTTGTAGTTTACTCATGAAGTGAATAAAGCTTTTTTTCTTAGTCCTGAAATTAGTAGATGAAAAGATCTAGGCATATCAGTAGTGGGTTTTGGTTTTCTTTTTTTAAGTTTTAAACTTTTATTGATGTTTTCATTTTCAACACAGTAATATTGCTTTATATTTATATACCCTAATATTTTTAGCCATTCCCTAATGATGGGTACTCCCTTTGTTTCTAATTCTTTACTTCCAACAAAGATCAGTTATTAATATTTTTGTATATTTGGGTCTTCTCCTACTTTCTTTGCTCTGTTGGGCATAAAAGACAAATAGTGTTAGCACTTGGTTAGAAGGATATACACAGTTTAGTAACTTGTTTAGCATAGTTACAAATTGATTTCCAGAATGATTGCACCAGTTCTTATACCAAGTTACCTGTTTTCTCACAGCCCTTCCAATAACTGTAATTTTCCTTTTTTTAATCATCTTTGCCAATTATCAGATTATGAAGTGGAACCTAAGAGTTGTTTTAATTTGTATTTCTCTATTAATAATTTGAAGATTGACTGTTGATTACTTATATTTCTTTCCTTAAGAACAGTTTGTTAATATCTGTTACTTATTTATTGGGGAATATTTGTCATTTTTATATAATTGAATTATCTCCTTATGGGTATCAAACCTGTATCAGAGAAACTTACTGCAAAGGTTTTTTTCCTCCCATTTAATTATTTGTTTTCTAATTTTATCCTGAATTGATTTTATTTTTATAGAAATTCCTCATTTTGTAAATGACATCTCTCCATTTTTTATTATCAATCCAAGATTAGATAGATATCCATCTATCTCTTCTTATGAATTGAAATTCTATGAATTCCAAAGGTAGAAAAGATACTCTCTTATTTCTGTGCTTATTTCTATGATCTTTTACATCCATTTGGAGCTTATTGCATCGTTGTCATTTCTCAATATATCATTCTTCTATATATATCCTCTCTTTGCCATAAGTTATCACTATAATGAAATAAACAATAAAAAAGATGAAAGGGACATTTCAGCAAACCTAAAACAGTAGCCAAATCTGATACTATATGTAGAGTTCATAGTCCTAACTCTGCAAATAAGAAAGTTAGAGGCATCTTTTGCTTACTGGTGTGTCCCCATTGCATGTATCTTCATCTTCTATCTCTAGGTAGTACCTGTCACTAATGCCTAAAATGCACTAGTTTCTTTTTTTACTCTTAGACTCTTAATGCAGCACTCTGCTAAAACACCACCTTCTACACAATTCCCATAGCCTTTCCTGATCCCTGCAGCTATCATTCTAGCCCAAAAATTTATTTTGTGTGTGTGTGTGTGTGTGTGTGTGTTTGTCTCCTGCTTCTTGAAATTAGGAACAATTTTATTTTTGTCATGATATCTTGAGGACCCATGGCACATAGTAGATATTTAACAAAATGCTTTTTTGATCAATTGATTCAGAACCTTTTCCTGCTGACAGTGTTGGGTGTGTTTGTTTGTATTTAATCCTTTAGGGATCCCTAAACATCAATGACAAAACTATACCTCAACCACCCATTCTGCAGCTATCTGTGGAGAAATTGAGCAGGGATGGAGCTTTCCTTATGGATGCAGGCACTGTGAGTAGTCTGATTTGTCAATTTTACTAGCTCTTACTGAATAGAATAGTCATTCATTTTAAAATAGTCATTTAAAATGTGTGAATGAGCAGATTTAGTATTCTATTATATGTCAAATGAAATTTCTTTCAAATTGCCAGGTAATGATGCTGTGGGTTGGAAAAAACTGTGGACAAAATTTTATCAGCCAAGTACTTGGAGTTCCAAACTATGCATCCCTACCACTTAATATGGTAAGAATATCTCAATATAATATTAAAAATCAAAAGAGCTGTTCCATAATCAAAAGTAACTGTGCCATATTTGACTATTTTAAAATCAGAATCATGCTTTTCTCCTAATATTAAATGTTTGTTCTATTAGAAATGGTTTCAGCAGTACAAGCTGATGAAAATTTAAATGTAAATTTGTGAGATCATTTTACTTAACTAAAATGTAACTCTTTCTCATATATTTAAAATAAAGGTACATGTGGAATATAGTATAAGATTTTGGGGAATGAGGCACATAGAAATGTATCTAATTATTATTTAAGCAAAACCTACTAACAGAATGCTAAATAAAATAATATTTTGAAATTCTATTTGTGTGTGAGGAGTTGCAGGAAGAAGCGGGGTTCTTTTACTATTATTACCTCTTTCAGTGGGTTATTTTTACTTGTTGTTTTAAGAAAAGAAGTTGCCTAATTGCCACAAACAAAGATTACCCAAAAGTTAATAACCAGATTTAAAGTACAACTAAAACTTCAGAGGGTAAATGGAGGAGAGGTAACAAAATAAAATTGTGTTTTAATTTAAATAGATGCTATAGAACAATGATGACAAACCTTTTAGAGATGGAATGTCAAACCTTCCTCCCCACTCCCCAGGCCAGTGCTGTGCCAGGCCCCTCCTGAGACCACATGCCAGGCCCCGTCCCTTACCCCACACAGGAGAGGGAGGAAGCATTCCTACTGAGCTCCTGGGTAGAGGACCAGGGGAAGAAAAAATGTTGTCAGGAATGCTGGAGGAGAGGGGAGCATCTCCACCCAAGTCCCTCTGCCTTTCTAGTAACAAATTCTGGGGGTGGGGGGCAGCTAGATACCCATAGAGAGCACTCTGTATGCCATCTTTGGCACCTGTGCCATAGGTTCACCATCACTGCTATAGAAGCTGTGAATCTCTCCAGTGTTTTCAAGTCAGTAGTATATAATTCCCATCCTTATAGAACTTGGATGATTTCACCACCACTGTTTTATTATTAAAACATATGTGTGGGACAGCTAGGTGAATAGAGCTCCAAGCCTGGGGATTTGAGGTCCTGGGTTCAATTTTGGCCTCAGACACTTCCTAGATGCATGAACCTGGAGCAAGTCACTTAACCCCACTGCCTAACCCTTATTGCTCTTCTGCCTTGGAACTGATACTTATTATCCTTTCTAAGACAGAATGTAAGTTATTCTTAAGAAAAAAATAACATAGTTATTAGATGACTTACTAAGTTATCCATAATGGTAGTAACTGCCAGCATTTTCAGTCTCTGGAAAAACAATTGATGGCATTGTGTATGCCGGCCTATCAGCTAGATGGCACAGTGGATATAGTGCCAGCTCTAGAGACAGGAAGGCTCATCTTCCTGAGTTAAAATCTGGCCTCAGATACTTACTAAGCTTTGTTGCCCTAGGCAAGTCTCTTAATTCTATTTGCTTCAGTTCTTCATCTATAAAATGTGCTGAAGAAGAAAGTGGCAAATCACTTTAGTATCTTTGCCAAAAAAAAAAAAAAAAAAGATGAGGTCATGAAGAGTCAGATACAGCTGAAAACAATTGAACAACAAAAATGCTGGAATAGCATTGAGCAATTGAGAATAGTACTCTTGTAATATATTATAAAGAAATTACTTCCTGAATGTATCACTTATTCTAGATTTCATCACTCAAAAATGAGTATTCTTTAAGGTCAATGTTATCTAAAATTAGAAAAAAGTGTATTGTATATGAATTACATGAAAAGTATATTCATGACCCATCCCTATTACTGTCAAGAGTACAACCAGGAATCCTCCGAGTCATCTAGGCTTAGAGCCTGGGTAACATCCTCAACAAATCACTCTCTCCCATTTCTCCATATCCAGTCAGTTGCCAAAGTCTTTCTTTTTTTACTTTAGTAAGATCTCACTTATAAGCTTCCTTCTTTCTTTAGACACTGCCAGCACTCTGGTGCAGGAGCTCATCACCTTAGACCTATCACAGTAGCCTTTTTTTTGGTCTTCCTACCTCAGGTCTTTCCTACTCCAATTCATCTTCTACACAAGTGTCAGATTGATCTTCCAGAGTGCAAATCTAACCATCTCACCCCCCTACTTAATAAAATCCAGTAGGTTCGTATCACCCCCAAGATCAAATATAAAATCCTCCCTTGGGTATTCAACACCCTTTATAATTTGCCACCTTCCTCCATATTTTTTTCACAACACACACACAAGTATACATGCACCTACATAATTTTTAGTCTAGTAACTCCTTGCTTTTCCTCAAACAAAATATTCCATCTCTTGACTCCATGCATTTTCACTGACTGTCCCCATGTCTAGAATTCTCTCCTTCCTCATCTTTAACCTTCTTGCTTCTTGGCTTCCTTCAAGTCTCATCTAAAATTCCACTTACAAGAAGCTTTTCCCAATGTTCTTTAATGTTAATACCTTTCTTCTATGTCTTCACTGTATCCTGTGTATGTCTTTTTTATTCATAGTCATTTGTATGTTATCTCCTGTTGACTATGAGCTCCTTGAGAATAGGAACTGTGTTTTTTCCTTTCTTTGTATGACTAGTGCTTATATAGTGCCAGGAACATAGAAGGAGCTTACTAAATACAAGTTTATCCATTGATCATTTGATCTTTGTTCAACAGACACACCTTCCAGACCTTGATACAGCAGAATCTGCCAGATTAGGAAGTTTTATCTCATGGCTTAGAGAACATAGGCCATTCTTTCCAATACTTTATATAATAAGGTAAGCTAGATTTCATTTATTTCTTTTTATTATTTGACTATGAAAATTGTACCTTGAAAACCTTGAATTTTAAGTCATGGATGCTATTATAATATATTGCTTTATAAATTGCTTTTAGAGTAATAAAGAAGAGAGTGAAAAAGGCAATCATTTATCCTATGGAAGATAAATATTTTCTTAGTTTTTATATCAGTCAGCCAATAAGTACTTATTAAAGGTTAAATATATGCTATACTCTGGAGATAGGATTACATTACAATGAATGAAACAATCTTTACTTGCAAGGAGCTTCCATTTCCAAAGGAAAGGCAACAGATACATGTTATATACAGAATAGATATGAAATATGAGTATTTAATGCTAATATTAGAACTCTTTAACATTTAAATAACTTACATTAAGATTTTTGCTAGCATATTAGACATGACAATTCTAATATATATTTCTTTAATTCATAGGGTTTTCATTATCATAGAATTGCTATTCAAGAAAAACACTTAAACAATTGTATACAAGATATAATAATGCTATACTTATTTGAATAATTTAAATGGCTTGTGTTGGATTTAGAACTTTAATTTATTACTGTTTATGTTATGCTTTGTTGTTATCATTTTTATTAAATGAAATCATAAACTTTTCTCATTTTATCCTTTAGAGATGAGAGTCCAATGAAATCAACCTTCCTTCAGTACATGGTAGAAGACAGAACAGAATCTGCCTTGTCATATTATGAGTTTCTCCTACATGTACAACAACAAGTGAATAAATGAACAAATGAAGGATGTGGATAATCTTTTCCCAAGGAACATCACCAGTTGAAAATACTTGAGCTTGTAATGCCCTCTTTTAAAAAAACTTTTTTATTAATTTTGTGGCCTAGTGTGATGGTTAAGATATTTTCACTGTGATTTCAACAACAGCAAATAATGGACCACAAAAGAAAATCAAACATGCAATTAAAGATACTGTATTTTTCAAATCAAAATATATCTAGATATGATTGGGTACCTTTGTGTTTGCTGCCAATTATGTTTGAATGATCATAGACTGAAATGAGTTAAAGATAACATTGAGGCAAAGTACATTTTGTAAAATAAAGACTTTTTTGTTGCTCAAAATGTATATTCTTATTTTTTATTTTTGCTGCTACAATAAAAACCTCACATGACTAAGTGTTGCAGGGAAGTTGTATCCACTAATAAGATCTTTTAGAAATAAATAGTTTAATTGACTTATAAATAAATGAATATTTGAAAACCTTCATTATTCCCTCCTATTTTAAGAAGAAAAAGGATTATCATGTTGAATAGAAGGAAAGTTAACTTTTTCTTAGCTTAAGAGGGAAATATGAAGTAGCACCTCCAATTTTTTAAATCCCTCAGTATTCTTTCTACTTAAAGGACAAAGCCCTGGTGCAGCAAAAACTATAATTGTTTATCTGATTTGGCTGCAGTGTGATTGAACTCTATTTGGCCTTATTCTGCATCGAAAATAATCTGAACTCATTTGGCATAAATACCCATGATTTTTTTTGTTTGTGTGTAATAAAGGGAAGGAATAATGCCTGTATATTAGAGAGACTTAAATGAAACTTTAATGTTCTTGATTCTTTGTGAGTTATTTTTTGATATGTTTCTGGTCTCTTGTGTTTCATCAACTTTCTGGCCTACAATGAACAATAAAAATATTCTTTTGATAAAATTTGGATGAATGAAAGAAGTCTAATGTTTAATACTGCCTCAGATGCACCAGAAACTTGAAGTGGCTTTTAGGGGTATGAATGTTAAAACTGGAAATAGTACATAAATAAAAATTTTATTCTAGAAAATGAAAATCTATTAAAAGCATGAATGGATGTATGGTTCAATAGATTTTTTTAAGGTTCTCATAAATCTGATTTAGTAAAATTAATTTTTTTTAAAGGCCTGGTTCCAAGACTTGCTCAGAAATAATGAGTTTCAGTTTAGCAAAAGAAATGTTAAAGCCAAAACTATTCAAGGCATTTTGTTTACTTATTTCATTAACATGCATCTGTATACTTAAAATGCCATTTTAAATATTGATTAAAAGAATTTGGCTCAAGAATTTTTCACAAATTCATAATTTGTTATAAGTAACAACTCATTAGTAAATAGTATTTCCTTTTATTAATACCCAGCAGAAACTTTTAATTTTAATGGAGTATAAATGTGTTTACAATATTGGCCTAGGTTGATCACCAAATGAATATTAATATTTAAGGTTTACATCAATATGAGCTGTACTTAAACTTAACTGAGTTGCCTTGGCACAAGGAAAAAGTAGATCTTAACTGGGAATAGAGCTGCTGTTTTCAGTTAAATCAGAAAAAGTAAACATTTGTATTATTTCTAAAGAGAATTATGCCATCCCCCTAAAGCAGTGTCTGGCTCTATTCTCAGTATTCAAGTCTGCTGAACTAGAAGCTTTGTAAAAGTTGTTACCAATCTATAATTTGTGATTTTATTCATTTGGTATATAGTAGCTTTCCAATTAAAAATAGAATATTTTCTCTGTAATAAAATTCATTTCAGCTTATCATGCTTTGAATTTCTCAGAAGAACTGAAATTCTTATGGATATAAGAATCGCACATTATTTTAATTTTTAGAATCTTTTGAGAAATTAAAGAAGAAACTTCTAGGGTGGGAGGTACATCCTTTTAGGGAGAGAAATACTCTTTGTGCCTCAAACATCCCTATAATGGGAATGGTTCTTATTTGCTCAACATGCTTTGTTAGCATATTTCACAAATCTAATTATTTTTTTAATTCCTATTTTAGATATTGTTTAATTTATGTGTGAACTATAATAATTACAACTATGAATCCATGGGTCATAATGAATGTTCCATTTAGGATTCTCCATGTTTGGTCTGTTTAGTTTCTACAGTGAATGAATGAACCCTCTTGGAGGAAGAATGCTTTGGAAATATTGATATTTAAGTAATTATTTTTTGCAATATCAAATTTTCCTTTTTAATTTTATTCCCAGTAGTGGGCACATGACCTGCTGTCTCATCTTTGATTACATTTTGATGTTGTAAAACAGACCAATATTTACACAATGCCATATTTTTCAGTGTAGCTGTAAACTATTAGAAATGTTTACATTTTCTATAGCTCTACAACTACTAAGGTAACAAACAAGAGCAAGTTTGTTACCTATACCTGAACAGTGACGGTCCTACCACAGCAAATGCACTCTATTTTTCTAGTTTCTGGGATTTTAAAAATAATATATATATATGTTTGACTTATTAGTATTCAGTCAAAAGCAGTAATCTTAATTTGCATAGATTTTCATTATTTTTAATTTAATATATTGAGTCTAATAGACTTCTGCAATAATTAGAATAAAATTTATTTTATTCATTTAACAATAATCAAAGATGCATAACAGCTATTATCTAGGGGACCATCAAATGTGATTTCATGTTTTTGTTCCATATTACAATGTATCCTTAGAGTAAATTTTAATTTTGTAAAGTAGTGTATAATATTGTAACATTAAATTCTTGTTCTCAAACTCAAATATGTATTGTTCTTCAGTGTGATGTGTTAAATCTTGACCCTTTGAAACATTAAGAGCCAAGATTTGGTTGTCCTCTTTTTTTTATAGTTTGTAATTTTCACTGTAAAAAAAAGTCATTTGTAAGACATATAAATTCTTATTTTATCTGTACTAATTTATCAATTTGGCTACTCAATAAAGTAAATTGAAAGAGCTTATAACAGATGACGAATCATTTGGACTGCAAAAATCACCATACTTCAAAACAAACCAATCTGAGTTCAGCTGCAGTATGTTCTATACTTTTATGTTCATGGGAAACAGTAAAACTGAAAGAATTTTGGATCCTACATCTAGGTTTAGGAGTCAGACTGTTACTTCCTGTTGACACTGAGTGGGTATAAGCTTTGTGTCTAGATTTCATTTGTAAAACAAGAACACTAAGCTACCTCAGGAATGTTAGGATTCAAATAAAAATTGTATACTAAAATGCATTGAAAATAGACTGTGAGTAGTGTGACAGCATAGCTTCCCCACCCCAAGGATTAATTTAGCTATCCATATATCTACTCTCAGCAAAGCAAGATCCCCTCAGAATTGAGAAGGCCTAGATTCAAATGTTCCCTACCCTCCAACTGGCATTGGACCAGGACAAGTCACTCAACCTCTCAGGACTCAGGCTAGTCTCTTAAGATATTGCTGAGGGGGCAGCTAAGTGGCTTAGTGGATTGAGAGCCAGGCTCAGAGACAGGAAGTCCTGGGTTCAAATCTGACCTCAGATACTTCCTAGCTGTGTGACCCTGGGCCAGTCACTTGACCCCCATTGCCTAGCCCTTACCACTCTTCTGCCTTAGAACCAATACACAGTAGTGATTCTGAGACAGAAGGTAAGGGTTTAAAAAAAAAAAAAGACATTGCTGAGTAGCCAACAACATTACAGTAATGAAATTGCAGATTGGACAAATAAAATTAAAATACAGAACTATTTTACTCTGGATCCTCGTGGAATTCCCAAAAAATTTGCATATTTTTAAGTCAGATTTGGGGTAAATAGCTTAGAACCTAAAGTCTCAACTCAAATAGTTAAAATCTTTCTTTTGGAGGCAATGTTTAATTATGAATAATTAATGGTTCTCAAGCATTTTAAATAGGGAAGACCCTTTTTGGCATCAAATTTAAAGGACCTCATGAAATCAGTCCCTTGATAGAGGAAATGATAAAAAAAAAAAAGCTGCTTATGGATCCCAATAATCTTTTTAAATGAATTTGTATTTTAATTACAGCATCTATATACATTTGAAAAATAGTAATTCATATATGTATGAATCTTCTACAATGTATACCCAAATGCTCATTTTGCTTGGTGTTTAAATTCAGAATAAAAGACTTAAAAAATGCTTATATGTGATATGGTCTGCGAAATCCTTGTTCTTATCTATTAAACTTAACCATGTTAATGGGGGGTGGGGGGGATTCAAGCCTATTATTGCATTGGAGTAGGAGGCTACAAGTATTCAGTGTGTAAGCTCTTTCTACTGATGCAGTTTTGAAATTAATTGGTAATATAGTTTTAGTTTCCTGAGCACTGAGATGTTCCAACTCCCTCAGGTCACATGGTACCACTAAGTAGATGTTAAGAGGCCTGACTTTCAGACACTTTCTAGCTTTGTGACCCTGAGCAAGTCACTTAATCCCAATTGCCTAGCCCTCACCACTCTTCTACCTTGGAACAGATACTTAGTATCAAGTCTAAGGCCAAAGGTAAGAGTTTTGCTCTTTAAAAAAAATTTTTAAGAGGCCTAACTCTTAAAAAGAGATATAAACAATTGAGAAAACATCAATTGTTAATGGGTAGGATGGGCTAATGTAATAAAAATGACAATCCCACCTAAATTAATTTACTTATTCAGTGCCATACCAATCAAACAACCAAAAAATTACTTTATAGAACTAGAAAAAAATAATAACAAAATTTGTCTGGAAGAACAAAAGATCAAGAATATCAAGGGAATTAATGAGAAAAAAAAATGTGAAGGATAGTGGCCCAGTAATACCAGATCTTAAACCATACCATAAATCAGTAATCATCAAAACAATCTGGTATTGGCTAAAAAAAAGGGTGAATCAATGGAATAGAGTAGGAATAGAATTAGGAATGACCATAGCAATCTAGCGTTTGATAAACCCAAAGATCCCAGCTTTGGAGATAAGAACTCATTATTTGACAAAAAACTGCTCAGAAAATTGGAAAATAGTATGGCATAAACTAAATATAGAGCAACATCTCACAATGTATATATACCAAGATAAGGTCAAGATAGGTATATGATTTAGACATAAAGGGTATAAGTAAATTATGGGAATAGTTTACTTGTCAGATCTATGGAGAAGGGAAGAATTTATGACTAAAAAGTCATAGAGAATATTATGATATAAAAAATGAATAATTTTAACTATATTAAATTTAAAAGATTTTGTACAAACAAAATCAAAGTAACCAAGATTAAAAGGAAAACAACAAACTGGGGAAAAATATTATAGCATATTTCTCTGAAAAAGGTCTCATTTCTCAAATATATAAAGAACTAAGTGAAATTTATAAGAATACAAGCCATTCCTCAAGTGACAAATGGTCAAAAGATATAAATAGTTTTCAGATGAAGAAATCAAAGCAATCAATAATCATGAAAAAATATTCTAAATCACTCCTGATTAGAAAAATGCAAATTAAAACAACTCTGAGGTACTACCTCATACCTATCAAATTGAATTATATGGCAGTAAAAGAAAATGATAAATATTGGAGGGGGTGTGGCAAAATTGGGACACTAATGAATTGGTGTGATGGAATTGTTAATCCAACCATTTTGGAGGGTAATTTAGAGTCAACCCAAAGGACTGTAAAACTGCACATACTCTTTGATCCAGTAATACCACTATAGATCTGTATCCCTAAAGAGATTTTTTTTTAAAGGGAAAGACCAAGTTGTGCAAAAATACTAAAAGCAGTCCTTTTTGTGATGGCAAAGGAAATGGAAATTGGGAATGTCCATCAATTGAGGAATAGCTGAACAAATTGTGCTATATGATGGTGATGGAATACTATTGTGCTTTAAGAAATGATGCACAAGACAATTTCAGAAAGAGCTAGAAAGACCTATGTGAACTGATAGCAGAACCAGGAAAACATAGTACACAGTAACAGCAATATTGTGGGATGATCAAATGTTATAGATATCAGCAGTACAATGAACCAGGACAATTCTGAGGGTCTTATGACAAAGAATGCTATCCACCTCCAGAGAAAGAACTATTGGAGTCTGAATACAGATCAAAGTATATGATTTCTCACTTTAGTTTACTTAGGTTTTTATTTTGGGTTTTTGGTTTTATATGGGAATTCACAGCAATATGGAGATAGGTTTTTTTTTGTTTGTTTGTTTTTTTGGAGATAGGTTTTGCATGATAATACATGTCTAAACCAAATCAAATCCATTACCATCTCTGAAGGGAAGGGAAGGGAAGGGAGGGAGGGAGACAATTTGGATCTTATGAATTCAGAAAAATTATGTGGAAAATTGTTATTAGATGTAATTGGTAAAATAAAATATCTTTTTTAAAAACGGTCCAATTTTAACCCAGGTCTTCCTAACTCTCTAAAGTGTCCACAACACCAAGCTTCTCATAATGTATGTTCTATTAATCTAAAAGATTTTAAATTATTTTTGGTGGAATACTTTGTAGGCATGCAGATTCCTGGATTCCCAGTCTTTGGCTCAAATAGTTTTAGAAAGCTACAGAAAGGGTGGATCAAGTGGATAGAGTCAGACCTAAAGAAAGGAGGTTTTGGGTTCCAATTTGACCTCTGATACTTCCTAGTTGAGTAACTCTGGGCAAATAACAACTCTTTTTTTTCCTTTTTCTTTTCTTTTTGTAATTTTGTTATTTTTATTTATTTAATTAATAATATTTTTCCATGGATACATGATTCATATTTTTTCCCTCCCTTCCTCCCACTCCCCTCCCATGGCTAATGAGTAATTCCACTGGGTTTTACAAGAACTATTTCCATATTATTTATCTTTACAACAGAGTGATCATTTAGAGTTTACATCCCCAATCATACCCCCATTGAATCATGTGATCAAGCATTTGTTTTTCTTCTGTATTTCTGCTCCCACAGTTCTTTCTCTGGATGTGGATAGCATTCTTTCTCACAAATCCCCCAGAATTGTCCTGGATCATTGAATTGCTGCTAGTAGAGGAGTCCATTACATTTGATTTGCCACAGTATATTAGTCTCTGTGTACAATGTTCTCCTGGTTCTGCTCCTTTTGCTCTGCATCAATTCCTGGAGGTAGTTCCAGTTCACATGGAATCAATTATTCCTTTTAGTACAACAGTATTCCATTACCAACAGATATCACAATTTGATCAGCCATTCCCCAATTGAAGGGCACACCTGCATTTTCCAATTTTTTGCCACCACAAAGAGCACAACTATAAATATTTTTGTACAAGTCTTTTTCCTTATTATCTCTTTGTGGTATAAACCCAGCAGTGGTATGGTTGGATCAATGGTCAGGCAGTCTTTTAAAGCCCTTTGGTAATAATTCCAAATTGCCTTCCAGAATGGCTGGATCAATTCACAACTCCACCAGCAATGCATTAGTGTCCCAATTTTGCCACATCTTCTCCAACATTTATTATTTTCCTTTGCTATCATATTAGCTAATCTGCTAGATGTGAGGTGCTACCTCAGAGTTGTTTTGCTTTGCATTTCTCTAATTATAAGAGATTTAGAACACTTTTTCATGTGCTTATTGATATTTTGATTTCTTTATCTGAAAACTGCCTATTCATATCCCTTACCCATTTATCAATTAGGGAATGGCTTGATTTTTTTGTACAATTGTTAGCTCCTTATAAATTTGAGAAATTAGACCTTTGTCTAGTTTTTGGTATAAAGATATTTTTCCCAATTTGTTTCTTCCCTTCTAATTTTGGTTGCATTTAGTTTTGTTTGTACAAAACCTTTTTAATTAAATGTAATAAAAATTATTCATCTTACATTTTATAATATTCTCTATCTCTTGCTTGGTCTTAAATTCTTTCCTTTCCCATAGATCTGACAGGCATATGTCAGGTATATGTGCTAATAACAACTCTAATTGCCTAGTCCAGTGATGGGCAAACTTTTTAAAGAGGGGGCCAAAGGAAAGGAAATGATCATCTGTCAGTCTCTTTCTAAGGCAACTCTTTCGAAGTTTCATTGTATTGTATCCTACTCATTGTATTCGTCAGATTAGGAATAATATCTCCTGGCTGGATAGAACACTTCAGGGGCCCTGCATCTGGCTCTGCAGGCCATAGTTTGCCCATCACTGGCTAGTCCTTCCCACTTTTCTGCCCCGGAATTGTTACTTAGTAACAATTCAAGACAGAATATGAGAGTTTTATTCCTTTTTTAAAAAAAGGCTGAAGAAGGGGCAGCTGGGTAGCTCAGTGGAGTGAGAGTCATGCCTAGAGACAGGAGGTCCTAGGTTCAAACCCGGCCTCAGCCACTTCCCAGCTGTGTGACCCTGGGCAAGTCACTTGACCCCCATTGCCCACCCTTACCAATCTTCCACCTATGAGACAATACACCGAAGTACAAGGGTTTAAAAAAAAAAAAGGCTAAAGAAATTCCAGATGTTTTATTTATATATGACAATTTCCACATGATATTTGGGAACTCTCCCTAGTTCTCAGAAAGTGCTTCTTTTCCTAAGAGGCATGAAACTGGATTATGGATTCAGATGGCCAGGTTCTTATATCATGGAGGAAGGAAGTATATAATAGGATAGTCAAATAGTAAGTTATGTAGCTACATGGGGAATAACTTTGGACTGCTTAACCTAAAAGAGTATGGTAGGAAGCACACACACTACACTTGGACCCAGGAAATCAGTTTGAATCCCATTTCTGATACTTGTTTTGTAACCATGCTTGTAACCATCTAACCTCTCTGCACCTCAGTTTCTTTATCTGTTGAAAACAATGAAAATGCTTGAAATACTTTACAAGATTAGTATAAAAAAAGCGTACTTTCAACCTTACCTTACAAATGCAAGTCATTGCATATTTAATTGGCTGTGGGCAGTATATGTGCAATTTACATAGACTGGAAGGGAGATCAAGGAACAAGAGATAGAAAGGTACCTATATCAAGGTCTTGGCCATGTCTGCCTCCAGAAGCACTGTGGTATGAAAGAAGGTAAGAAAGTTTTAAAATGGAGCTTAAACAGGAAAAGACTTAGAAGAGATTGCCATCTCTAATGCAAAATGCCTTTTTCCTACTAGGTTAGTTTAGCTAATGATGGAGGGTGGCTTTTGACAAATATGAGCAGCATTGCCTCAGGAAATGGAACATTCCCATCACCAAAACAACTTGATTTTTGCCTACATGTGAGCATCTGCTTTTGTAGTTCTGAAAATTGTATCTGTGCCTATTTGCTGAGAACTAGAATGTCAGATTAATTAAAGCAAAGGTAACACTATGTATATATGGATTAGTTTAAATCAGACTATCAGTTTTAGCTTTTTGATGATCTTAAAAAAAAACCAACCCAACAATACATTCTTCTTAAAATATGTCATTCAGGGGGTGTCACCCAAAA
The DNA here is from genome assembly GCF_016433145.1 of Gracilinanus agilis. Taxonomy (NCBI): domain Eukaryota; kingdom Metazoa; phylum Chordata; class Mammalia; order Didelphimorphia; family Didelphidae; genus Gracilinanus; species Gracilinanus agilis. The sequence goes on from NC_058131.1 coordinate 431,354,981, forward strand.
CTGGGTGACATAGATGGTTATGCCACCCCACAGGAGTTGGGGGCAAGGCTTCCCAACAAAGAGGAGGTATGTGGTACCCCAATACTATCCTGAATAAAGATGGGGTTCACTCAAACCTTCCCCAGGTCGGCTAATTTCACAGCAGGTGGTCTGGCTTTAAAATGGAGGCAGCCAGACCAAGCTGTGGTTCCTTTTCCCTTATTATCTCTCAGGCACACTGGAATGCTATCTGACTGTTAAGTGACTTTTATTATTCACAAATCGGGGATTGAGGAAAGGGGTAGAGGGCCAAGGGATTTTGAGGGTGCTCTCTATGCTATTCCTATGGGATCCATCACTTAGGCAGGAACCCTAGTGGTTCCAACTCCTAAGCTTCTCCCCCCACCCCCCTTCTATTTCTCTTTCTCTTTTCTATTTCTATCCTTTCCTATAATTGTGAACTTTGACTGAAAAGGGTCTCTCAGCAAGGATAGGTAATGGGTGAGGGAGACTAAGAGATTACTCCCAATGGAATCCAAAATCTTAGCTGACTAGATGGTTGTAGTCTTGAAGGATGAGTTATGTTGAAATGGCTGTGATTAGGGAATCAGGGTTTCAATTTCCAAGAGAAAGATCCTCAGCAAGCCCTCCGGACAGATCAGAGCTGGGTTGTTTCCTCCTCACTCCTCCCAGCCCTCAGCCCAAAGACCTCTCTTCCCTCTCCTCCTGGGAGAAATTCCCTAGAATCCTCTGCTGGTTTCAATTGCCAGCAATTGCCATCAACTGCCTTCTCCTCCTTTGGTTCCATCTCCTCTGCACAAAATCCCATCCTTACATTACCCACCAATAAGCCAGGAGTAATTTGGTCAAAGCTGCATAATAGTTGGTATAATCTTTCCCTTTATTGAGGAACAATCCAAAAGGGCAAAAGTCCTTATGCTAGTATTAAAATTATGTGCCTTTAAAGCCAATTTAAAATCACCATTAACTAAAAGTAGTACCATATGAAAAAATGTTCCACATCCCTAATAATAACTCACTGATAAGAACAAAGTCCCCATATATAACAAAATGTAGCAGCATTATAATTGTGATAGCAAAGAACTGGAAACAAAGGAGATGCCTATCAATTGGGGAATAGCTAAACAAGTTCCAGTATGTGAAAGTAAAAGAATATCATTGTGAATAATCATGAGTGGGATGAATACAGAAAAGTGTATAATATCTATGCAGATATTATAGATATAAGTATATACATATATATATAAAGATCTATATAAATTGATGCAGAGTACAATAAACAAAGGCAAGGGAAAAAATACATTGACTACAATAATGTAAACAGAAACAACCCACAAAAAAAATCAAAAGGAAATGATAAAAATTTAAAGCGCAATCATGGCCTGAAAGAAGAGATATGAAAAGATACTTGACTTTTTCTGAGGTGGGAGATCCCCAAGTATACATTGCACATATTTTCAGACTTTTTCATGCTTAATTTTTTTCTTTTGTCTCTAGAAATATTGTGATCTTCTAGAACAGAAAGGAATTTTGGGGGAAAAACAATGACATAGAAAACAAAGTTCAGTTGTCTTTCAACATGTTTAACTTTGTGACCCTATTTGGGCTTTCTTTCTTTTTTTATTGCTTAATTAAGAAATTTTTTCTGTGGTTACATGATTCATGTTCTTTCCCTCCCTTCCTCCCACCCACCCCCCTCATAGCCAAACACAGTTCCACTGGGTTTTACATGTGTTATTGATCAAGACCTATTTCCATATTATTGATATATGCTCTAGGGTGATCCTTTAGAGTCTATATCCCCAATCATAGCCCCATCGACCCATGTGATCAAGCAGTTGTTTTTCTTATGTGTTTCTGCTCCCACAGTTCTTTCTTTGGCTGTGGATGGCATTCTTTCTCATAGGTCCCTCAGAAATGTCTTGAATCACTGCATTGCTGCTAGTAGAGAAGTCCATTACATTCTATTGTGCTAGGTCATTCCAATTCACATGGAATTCCTCCAGTTCATTATTCCTTTTAGCACAATAGTATTCTATTGCCAGCAGATACTTATTTAGATATTTGTTTAGCCATTCCCCAATCGAAGGGCATCCCCTCATTTTCCAATTTTTTGCCACCACAAAGATGCGGCTATAAATATTTTTCTACAAGTCTTTTTCCTTATTATCTCTTTGGGGTATAAACCCAGCAATAGTATGGCTGGATCATAGAGTGGGCAGTCTTTTAAAGCCCTTTGGGTATAGTTCCAAATTGCCATTCAGAATGGTTGGATCAATTCACAACTCTATCAGCAATGCATTAATGTCCCTATTTTGACACATCCTATTTGAGGTTTTCTTGGCAAAGATGCTGGTTTGCCATTCCTTCATCAGCTCATTTTACAGATGAGGAAACTGAAGCAAACTGTATTAAATCACTTGCTCAAGCTATTAATACCTAAGGTCAGATTTGAACGAAGGAAGATGTCTTCCTGACTCCAGGGCCAGCATTCTATCCAATTTGCCATCTAGTTGCTCTGTACAAAATGAAATCATCAATAAAACCTTTGTTAAAAAAATTGTAGTGTGGACTTGTGAAAAGGACACAAATGGACTTTGGGATCAGAGCACACATAGGTTTGAATCCTGATTCTGACATGTATTTAGCTATATGATCTGGGGCAAGTCACTTCATTTTATCTGGCTTCAATGATAACATATCCAAAATCTTTTGGCTCTAATGAAAATTAAATTTTGTAGTGTTTTTGCTTGTTTTTAATCTTTTGGTTGTCAATTTTGTATATGACTGAAAATCAATGAAGTCTAAGTTTTTATGTTTGATGCAGCTATTGGGAGAAATTTTTGGAGTTGTAAAGCAACTCATTTGTCTCTTTTAATTTGGAAAGTAGAGAATGTTGTTGCCTCACATCTATAAGCTGAGCCATTGAACTAATCACATGGAAATGAAATGGCCAATCCTAATAGTGTTAGAAGACCATTTATTTACTTCCCCCTGCATTTTGACAATTCATTTAAGTTTTCTGGAACCCAATCCCACAAATTCCATTAACAGAACTACTTTTCTTCCCTTTGTAACTTGGGATTTTATTTTTGATTCTGAAGGCAAAGTGCCACTGGAGTTCATGGAATCTAGGTGCATGAGACAGTCAGACTTGTGTTTTATTAAGCTCACTTTGAGTGGAATATGGACTGAAGTGGAGAAACTTTAGGCAGGGAGACCAACAATAAGGCTATTGTGCAGATGCAAGGGGACAGGACTTACAAAAGGGTAGTGGCAATTATTATGGGGAAAACCAGATAAGTTGACTTAAATATTAAATGTGGGCTCAGTGGGTGGAAAGGAGACAGGAAGGGACAATACCTTTACAAGCCAGGGAACCAGGTTTAACTATAAGGGAATGACCATTGACTGAAATGGCAGTTAAGCCTGACCAACTCCAAATTACCTTACCTAGAGAAACAGTTGAACAATCTTTAAAGACATGAAATGTCTTAGCCCTGGGCAGCTTTCATTGCTGCATAAAAGATTATTATAGTATCAATCTAACTTATGCCAGGGCTCACTTCTGCCATATTATGAGCAGATGCTTTAGGGTTTATATCATTTCTGAGTTCATGAAGGCAGAAATACTAGTGGATACAAGGGTAAATAATTTTATTTAAATTAGATTTTTTTAAAAACTGTGCCATGTAAATGTCGGCCACCTCATTTTTCCTCTTTTAGGCCAAGGTAGCAGAAAGTAATATGACCACAGTCGAAAGCAGCACAGGCTGGTCTTTCATTTCCCAAGGATTTCACTAAAGGGTCTGTGACCTTTCACTGCAGGGTCTGTGACCTCTCGAAGCGCTAGGCCAAGGTTCTTTCTGAGCACCTTATATTGCCCAGCACGGATTCCCGGGTCTTCCCTCAGCCCGCTGAGTCAGTGTCCCGTGTGCCCCTCCTGGAGCATCACAGACTCAGGTTGTTCAGCCCTGGGCACGTCCTTTCTGCTCCAGGCCCATTACTCCATATTATCCCTTGGTTCTAAACCATTAAAAAAAAAATCTGTCCTCTCTCCCCAACTAAACGTAGGGGTAGCTCTGACACATCCCCAATGTTCATGCTAAAACAGAGCCTGCACCAAACATATTGGCACGTCACGAGGTCCGAACACGGGGTAGGGGGAAGGGGCACGAAGCCGCGCCCCCTCGAACGAAAGGCGTTGGACGGATCTATAGTGCGCTTGCGCGCGGGGTTGGGGAGGGGAGGGAAGGGAAGGGGAGGGGCAGCGCCTTCCCTCGGTCCCCGGGTTTGCGCGAGGTTAGGGAAGAATGGGACATGCGCATTCCCGGGGGAGCGGGCCCATTGTGTGAGGGGCATCGGCGCCCAGCTGCCGCATCTCTTGTGTGGCTCGACCTCTGGCCGGGATGGAGCCGTTGACATTCGCTACCGGGGAGGACGGGCCTGGACCCCCTGGGCCTTCGGAGAGCGGGGGCCTGTCTGCCTCCCAACGTCGGGCGGAGTTGAGGCGAAGGAAGCTACTGATGAACTCGGAGCAGCGAATCAATCGGATCATGGGCTTTCACAGGAGCGGGACCTCTGCGGGTGAGAAGCTGGGGCCCCCTGGTAAGTCCAGGGCCCTCGGAAAAAGCCCATGGGGAGGGCCTCAACCTTCCTCGCTGTGGCACCTGGCTTCTTGCTGGACCCTGGGCGTCCTTCCTCCTGTTCCTCCTCTGCTCGGATCCGGCCCCGCCTCCTCTTGCGCCAGTCCCGGGAGGGGAAACACCGAGGGCCCAGCCTTACCCTGCCTTAGCCTTCGAGCGTGGGGACCCCCGGCCTTCTCCTCTTTCACGTCTGTGCTGGGCCTAGAGACTCAGCCTAAATGAAAGTTTTCTTCCCATATCTGCATACCTTTGAAAGATGAAATGCTCCCTTTAGTCTCCCCTAAAGAGGACAGACAGGTGCTTTGCCTATCCCAGCAAGACTGCTTTCCTGGTCACTCCTAAAGGCATTTTCCCTGTTGAGCCCCATCCCCTGGGCAGACTGCCCAACCATGGAGTCTCGTTCCCACTTAGCACTCAGATTTAATTGTATTAGTTCTGACCCGTTCCCCAATGGTCCTCCCCATCCAACCCTTCCTTCTTTCCTTTCTTCCTTCCTTTCCTATCCTCCTTTCTATTTCTTTCTCACCTGTTTTAAAAAAGGATTGTACTTTGCATTTTAAAATTAATAACCAGTGGGCCTGCTGATTGAGGGATAGGGAGGATGGTGCATGGTGGTGGGTTGGAGTAGGGAGGGCTGGTTCTTTGATTTAACTGTTCTCTTCTGCCTAAATAGCTGTCTTAGAGATGTATTACCATCGGTAGGGTCGATTATTTTTAGGTGGTATCTTTGCATTTATGAACTTCCCATTCCTTTTTTTTTTGACCCTATGAAGCAGTGGAGAACAAAGCCTGACATTTATTTTACTTGTTCAGCTCTAGATATTCCAATAAACCTCCTTTACTGCCATATATATACATATATATGATATATATATACACATATATGGTATAAATCTTGGAAGGCATGTTATAATGGCACTTAGCAAAAGAATTATTTTTAATTAAACAGATTACACTTAGAGAAACTATTCCATGTGTTATAACAATGAGTGGTAACTTCGATGTTGAATAAAAGTAAAATGCACACCACTATGTTTAGTGCATTATGCTAGGCCAATGACAAGGCACATATTTAAATAAGACATAGTCCTTGCCCTTTAGCAGCTTATAAGTTAGTAATTTGCAGACCAAATTTAAGGAAAACTACTTTTATTCTACATTTTCTTCTCCCAGGTTGTACTTCCAGTTGCATTGATAAGTGGCCTTTATTACCACTTAAGAAACTGATAACAGATCTGTGTGTATTTTTGTAAACAAGTTGCATTGCTCTGGGTAGATTCAGTTGTAGGAACATAGCCTTACAAATTTTGAGGTAATATGTTTGTAAAATCTATTTATGTGATTTGCATATGCATATATATATGTAGATATGTATGTGTATACACACACACATATTTAGATATTTCTCTGGGAACTGGAAAAATGTAGGAAAGTTGAGCTAATTTCAAATACCCAAAGGCAACAAGGTATAGTGGAAATAACTTTGGACTTAGAGATCTCTGTTAGAATCCCCCCTCCAACACTTACCAACTGTTTGACCATGAGTTAGAGTCTATTAACCTTTCTGAGCTTCAGCTGGATTATATCAAAAATAAAACTAATACTTAAAATACCTCTTGTGGAAATTAAATAAGATAGTTTATATAAAGAACTTTGTAAACTTTAAAGTGGTGTATTAACATCAAGAATAAAAATTTTTCTTGTCACATAATAAAAGCACCCTTTCACATGCATTTGCCCCCCATCTTGAATTACTACTGTTTTTATTTTGCCCATTTTTACTTAGCAAATCCTAAATATCTTTTCAGGTCTTTCTGGTAAAAACAGCATTTTCAAATCTTTTAAGAATGTTTTTAGAGCATATATTTCTGCAGTAGGAGAATTACCTATAAGCAAGTACTGTTTGATTTAGCCACACCCTGTGCAATTTGAAATCTACATTCAATAACCATTTTAAATTTTAGATTAAAAAGGACAGAAATCCCTATCCTACGAAATTCATTTCATCTTCTGGAGGAAAAGATCCTTTTCTGCCTGTTTAGTTTTAATCTTTCATATGGGGATTCATTTTATTGTTATTGTTTGTTTTTGCATTTTTAATATATTTATAGCTCCTTGTCTCAGTGACAAACTCTTTATACATTATTACACATCAGGTTTACCATCATATAACATATATGTTTTATTATTTTTCCCCAGAAGATGAAGTGAACACAGAAGCAAAGCAGCATGACACTGATAAACTGAACTCCCTTGCTGTTCCTTCAGTTTCAAAGCGAGTAGTGCTGGGTGATTCAACTAGCTCAGGAACACTGGAACACCAGGATGGCATTGCCGAGTTCAAGGGAACCCAACTGGTAGATAAAAAGGACCCTTTAATCAATCCACCTGAGAGCAATAATGATGGTAACCTTGAACTCCGTCATCGAAAAAGAGGGGATCTTACAACTGACACTGTCCAGAGAAGCTCCCAGCATGGCTTAGACCAGTATCTTTCCAGATTTGATGAAGCAATGAAATTAAGAAAACAATTGATTAGTGAGAAACCTAGTCAAGAGAATGGAAGTACAGGAGAAGAATTTGATACTTTTCGAATTTTCAGATTGGTGGGCTGTGCTCTTCTTGCCCTTGGAGTTCGGGCTTTTGTATGCAAATATTTGGTAAGAAAAATATACTTAATATAGTAACAATTGCCAGATATTTAAAATTTTTTTAAATAAGGAATATGTTATTTTCAGGGTCCTTTACTAGGTTAATATTACCAACCTTATAATTTTTATGATAAATAAATTAAATTCTCTGTTTGGTGCTCTGGTTAATTAAATATTCTTCCTAATAGTTCATGTGGACTATATAGTAAATCTATTTTTCAAATAATGCATACGTATTGAAACAATATTATACTGAGCACAATTTATTTCTTTTTGATTTATCAGTTATCTTTAGTGTGAAGTGACCAACTGCCTCCAAGAAATTAAATTGACATAATGCTGAATTAAAGTCTATTGTAGTAATTCTATTTTACAGTGAAGGGATATATGCAGAAAAGCTAAAAAATAATGCTGTTTCTTAATGCATTTTTTCTGTACTGGAGAGGATGTGTCTTCAGTGAGAAAGGTATATGATATTTATAAAAATCAAAGATGAAAGTGTATTGTCATAAATGGAAAAAAATTCATATTTTTATTCCCCATGTGACACCAAAACTTAACGAAAAGGAACAAAAAACATTTCCACAACCAGTATGACAACTATTTTCAAAACTTTAGGGTTTATGTAAGGTCATATCTTTTATATTGCTTTCTTAAGAAGTTACATCTGTAATAATTGGAGAACAAGGTTTTCCAAATAAGTGAATTTTCCAGATAACTAAATATACCTTTCAATCACTGTAACTTTTAAAAAACTTTTTTGGGGAACATTTTCTTTGCTTAAATAATTCAGTGTTTTAGTTAGGAACTGTACTGATGAACATAATTTCTGTATTTGGTCCATCTCTCTTTAAAAAAATGAACTTTCCATTTTAGATCCTATAGTTACAGCTGTCGGTTGTTTTGTAGCAAGGAATGACAGTGAGTCAAACTGTAAACAGCATCGAATTTACCTTCCCTCTCCATTATTGTATGTCTGTAATCAAATGGTATTACCTTCAGAAGCTTTTGCAGTACGTATAGCTTTTAGTCATTAAACTAAGTCTACCCAGATTCCTGTGTTTTTAAAGTTTTGACATCTTTTTTTTTTTTAAAGTATTTCTATAATATCCTAACCTCATCTCCTAGTAATCTGCTATGGGGACCTTACTAAAATTATGTCAGAAATAAGAACAGACAGGTACTAAGTGAAGACCTGAAGAACTATTTGTAGATTATGGGAATCTAGATTTTGTGAGGGTTTTTTTTGCATACTTATAAATTCTAATTGAGATTTGAAAAAGGGTTTCCAGGTAACTACATAAAATGTATTTACAACACTTGTCTTTCCTTTCCTCACATTTCACCCCATATAGACAAATAAATAAGTACACATGTGTATGTACACATTTATGTATATTTGAGAAGTATTTATGTATGTGTATGAACATATACACATACGTGTGTTAGGTATATATAAACACATGGACATCTGTATATGTATACATGTGGGAGCGTATGTATGCACATATTTCTATACATATACAAGTGTGTATATACCTCCACATAACTTTTAAGCTATTGTAAGGGAAAATTTCTTTAATTGGAAGTGACAGTCTGTTAAAAAGAAATTGGCTTTTGTCCATATGTTGACTTGAAAAATTTTGTAATGTTATCTGTGATTAAAATTCCTTTGTAATCCTCACCTTTTTTCTATAGTAACGGTATTCTTTAAAACAACCTAAAATTACAGGGTAGCTCATGAATTGAGAGTGAGACTTAGAGGTGAGAGGTCCTAGGCTCAAATCTGGCTTTAGACACTTCCTAGCTGTGTGACTCTGGGCATGTCACTTAACCCCCATTATCTAGCCCTTACTGCTCTTCTGCTTTGGAACCAATACACAGTATTGATTCTAAAATGAAAGATAAGGTTTTAAAAAAATTAAATTAAACATTTTACTCGTGATTTTAAGTTGTATTTTGTAGTTGGTATTAATTTGACTTAATGTGTTTTCTGAATAATTTGTATGCTACCAGCTAATTTTCTCTTTTGTCTTTTCAGTCCATATTTGCTCCATTTCTTACTTTGCAACTTGCATTCATGGGATTATCTAAGTACTTCCCAAAGGTAGGTTCATTCATATCTAAAATGTGGCAAGTCTTCTGATTTTGTTTCTATGAAGGTATATTCAGGTTTTGCTTAGGTTGATTTTAAAAAGCTAATGACACAATATTGTCTAAATCAGGATTTTTAACTTGGGGTCTGGAGAACTTTTAACAAAATATTTTTATAACTATTTCAGCTATTTCAATTGATTTCCTTTGTAATGCTAAGTATTTTATTTCATACATTTAAAAATATTATTCTGAAAGGGGGTCTATAGACTTCACCTGATAATGAAAGGAGTACAAATACAGAAATGTTTAAGAGCTCTGTGAAATGAATTGTGTTCTTCAGCATCAATAATTTAAATTCAGCAAGCATTTTTTAAACACATACAAAGACAAAAATGAAAATGATTCTTGTGTTCAAAGAAATAAAATTCTACTGCTAAGTAGATACTTAGTATCAGTGACTAAAATCATCTCAAAAATAGATTTTCATGCAAGCTTAGACCTAAAGGGGAGAGGAAAAGAATATTTTCTTGCATGAGATTTGGGTACTTTGACTATAGAACATTGAATTTATTGTAGGATATGATCAATATGTCGTTTGATTTTGCTGACTTATTTTTTTTCTCTTTCTTAAAAATAAAAGATAGCTATCTAAGGGGATATAAAACCAAAAGCTGTGAATTAAATTTTTAAATAGTTTTTTTAATCATATTGTGATGACAGTAATAATAAGGCATTGTCAAGGGTTTTCTTGACTCTGTGACTGCAATATATCACCCTTCCTTGAAAAGAAAAGGATGAGACTAATATCAGTTAGGAAAGAGAAGAAAATAAATAAAGTGTTGGAAAACATAATGGGATTGCTTTGTTTGAAAGATAGGATGAGCATGCTTATTTAATAGAACCTTTGTTTTGAACTCTTTGACATTTCATGATTGCTCCTCCTTAATGCAAAACTGCATTTCTGTTTTTCCAAAGGATTTGAAAGGGAGTGTTTATTTTGTAAAACAAAAGTTTGAGCTTTCAAATCAAGATGGCTAAATGAGAATTTAGAAAAGATTTAGACTTACAGTTCTTCCTTTCAAAAGAAAACCATAGAAACAAGAAGGAGAAGAATAACTTTAAACACAATAAAATAAATAGGATTATAAAAGAATTCAGTTCTAGTGAGATACAGTTATCAAAATATGTTTTTTGAAATGCAAATCTACAGATGCCAGGTTAAGAACCTTTAACCGGCTTTTGGTTTTCCCTGCTCTCACAATGTGACCTGCTTTTTTTTCTTTTACAAACATAGGCTTCCACCTACACACCAGATAACATCCTATACATGTCTGCAAAATTCTCCATTTGTAGTCTGTTGCAGGATGCTCTTGCCTACCCAGGTTCCTCTTGTGAAGATGAGATTATTTAGTCCAACCTTTTTATTTTTACCCCTTATATTCTGGCCTTTACACTCTCCCATTGCCTTTTTTTTTTTCTTTTAAATCCTTACCTTCCATCTTAGAATCAATACTGTGTAATGGTTCCAAGGCAGAAGAGCCTTCTCTAGGCCTAACTTTCAATCCACTGAGGCACCCAGCTGCCCCCTCCACCCCCATTGCTTTTTAGTTGATTCTTCCTTTTAGGAAACGTGTATCCCCATAACTCTTATCTTGAATGAAATAAAAACTTGCCAGAAGCATCATTGCTTTAAGAGATGTTGCATAATAATTAACAATATTTCTAAAATTAAAAGAAAACACATTTTTTAAGTTAGAAAAAACATACGGAAAAAAGGGACATCTGGAACCTTTGAGCAACTGACTGTTTTTAAGAATAAGATACATGAAGGGGTTGGCTGGCTCTTTGGATAGAGAGTCAGGAGGGCCTAGATTCAAATGTGTTCTCAAACATCTAGCTTGTGTGACCCTGGATGAGTCATTTAATTCCAGTTGCCTAGTCATTATCATTCTTCTGCCTTGGAAATGATACCTAGTGTTGATTCTAAGAGGGAAGTTAAGGGTTTAAAAAAAATGAGTTACAGGACCCCAGTAGAACAATGACCTGAAGGAGGAAAGATAAACTGTTCATGAAATTGTGATTTGATGTAATAATTATATATAAATAATCATATATATGAAAACAACTTAAATACCAATCAGAAAAGCAGAATAGCAAAAAGATCTAAGATTGACAGAGCTACAGAAGTAGTTTATGACATAGCTAAGATTTTATTCTAAAAATAAAGATTTAATTTCCTGAAAAATATTTGTACCTACCCAAAAACATTCATTTGCTATATTTGTTTATAATGGCAAAAAAAAAAAACACAAAATTAACAATTGAAGAATGACAAAGTAAATTTTCTTTTCTTTTCTTTTTTTTTTTTAAGCCCTTGCCTTCTGCCTTGGAACCAATGTTGGTTCCAAGGCAGAAGAGCCGTAAGGGCTAGGCATTGGGGGTTAAGTTACTTGCCCAGGATCACACAGTTAGGAACTGTCTGAGGCTAGATTTGAACTTAGGACCTCCCATCTCTAGGCCTGGCTCTCAATCCACTGAGCTATCCAGCTGCCCCCGGCAGAATAAATTTTGATCTCAGTTCTGCTAACTACCAGCACAAATCAGAGCCATATTTTCTTTCTCTAAAATGTGAAGATTGAACTAGATCCCATCCAGATTTAAATCTATGATCTTACGGTAAATTAATATGTTAGAATATTTTGGTGCCATAAAAACAATATTAAAAATAAATGCTTTTAAGAAGTGACATAAAGAAAAATTGGCAGAACCATAAATGAAAAAAGAAAACTAAGGTAAAAATAGCAGAACTTCAGGCACTGGAAGGGACTCTCAGCAAATGCATCTCTAAGTTTGTTGCCTGCTGATTTGTTCGGATCTAACCTGTTAAGTGCCAATGGTTTTATATGAAATTTTGTTTCATATTATGTAAATAGAGAAAGTAAAAAGAAAAGAGGTAAGTAGTTTCACTTAAACACTTTTTAAATTGAATTTTGAATGAATTATTAACAGACTAGTGCATTTTATACAATTATATATTCCTTGTTTGGAGTAGGCTACATAAATTGATTATATTTAGTCTTTTGCTTTCAATTTTTTTCTCATTTATGAATTCATTTTTCAGAATTTGGAAGATTTTTGTTTTGTTTATATTGTTAAAATGAATTATAGTGACAGTGCTCATATGAGCAGTATCTTTTTTTAAAAATAAAAAAATCAATATATTTTACTGCTTCCTATTTTCAGTTTTTTATTGAAGAATTGAACATTTGCTCATCTTTGAGCCATCTGCTTAAATCAGTTATAATTGTCATATATACAGAGAGAGAGAATCTTACCGTTAAGATTTTGTTTTGTTTTGTTTTGTTTTTACTAAAAGCTGAATCAAGCCCATCAAGACCCATAGTAATTCATGAGCATTAATTTTTTAAAATTATGATTTGGAGAACAGGAAAAAGAAGGGCAATATCTTTTTCTTTAATCATTATAAAATCACAGTATTACTCCTGGAATGACTTTTAATCAATTTTTCTTGAGTACTGAGTATGTGAAGGCATTGGTAGATAGATTTTTTCCCTATATCCAGCCACCTTGTAAATAATGAGTGGAAAGGTTTATGAAAATTAAATATATCAGTCATAAAGTAGAAAGCATGATGAATTTTCTACCAAGATAAAGATCATCTACTAATCATTGGTATCAGTTTTCTATTAGATCATTTTCTTTGGCAAAAAAAAAATTAGAAGCAATTAAGAGTTATATTGAAATAAAATTTTCCCGAAATAAAAAAGTAAATCATCTCTAAACGTTTAAAAAAAGTTATATTGTTCTTTCTTCCCTCTCTTTTCTGCTCTTATCATCCCTTCTACTCTGAGCAACAGTCCTGTTGTACCTTTGAAGCTTTCGTCTTTCCTATGTTTCTAATCATTCTTATACTGCCTTCTCTTTTAACTTTTGCAAATCTTCCCCAAAATTAAGTCCTTGATGCTTAGCTCTTTCTAAATTGCCCAGCTAGAAATCTCATCCACCACTTTCTCATGATCTGAACCTTTCTATATAGACTGGTCATATCTGTATCTTCAGTCCTGATATTCTCGGTTTTCGATCTATTTCTTGGATATTTCCACTCAGGTTAGTTTTCAGCTCACATTTGTCTTAAAACCTAACTTATAGTCAGATATTTAAATGTATTCATTATGTTGAATATTTCCTCTAATACAAGTTTGAATTTATCCATCCTTTTCTATCCTGTATGAATCTTATCCATATTCTCTTATAATATTGGAAGCCTTCCTTCCTTTCTCTAAACATCAAGAGTATACTAATAGAGCACTTGAACTATCTACCTATCATTTGTATACCCACAATTAGTCCATCTACTCTTCGTAGCATATATTTCTACTCTGATGACAAATTTTATGCCTGTTTTTCAGAGTTCATCAATGGTTGTATGTCGTAGCCTACTCATACATACTATATACTTCTCAATTGTCTTCTGAATGATGTACCTTTTCAGTACTTAGAAATCTTTGTTCTATGTCTGGCCTGGCAGTAAAACAAAACCAATAGAATAATGATGTTAAAAAGAATGGGCCTTCATTTCTGGGAAAATATTAGGGTCATTAAGGAAAGTTTGCAATTTGCTAAAGGCAATCCAGCAGCCTCTTCTCGTGTTTAATTCTGGACTTAATTCATTGTCTAGTTGTATTTTTTGCCCCATATATGATATACTGGTGGATGAGGTCTATAGATTCTCCATCTTCCAAACCAAACTTGGGAAAAACATTTTTCATCTATTTGATCTTTCTTATGTTGAAAAGTCATTATTTTGAGTTTGGATATCTTCTGTCATGTTCCAGAAAAAATCCATAACTACTCAAAAGTTTAGATGGGGCACTGGACTTGGGATCAGGGAGATTTAAGTTCAAATCCTGCCTTATTAGCTGTGGTGCTGAACAATCTCTTAGCCTCTTTCATCTTCAGTTTTCTCATATGTAAAATGGGGATAATAATAGCTCCTATCTCACAGGTTGTTAGGAAGATCAAATAATATTTTATACATTTTATTGACACACACATGTAATACAATGCTTTGTAAATCTTTAAGTGATATATTTATATGTGTTACATATATGTATATATAAATATTAGTTGATTCTATAAGGTTATAGGGCTTGATGCAATCACTACGGTGTTTTCTGCAGAAAGGAGTATCTGAAAGATGCTCACCATTCTTAAGGAGTTCCTCATTAATTTTGGTTCTGGACTGGATCACCTTTTTGGAAGAGCCTTTAAATTGGCATTTTGCTTTTTTTTTCCCATAATAAACAGTAAAGGTTTATCTCTAAATCTTTGTTGATTGAAAAGTGGAAAAAATATGGCCCAATGTAGAATTCTTTTTAAAACTTTCTGATTTCTACTCGCCCTTTTATCAAAGGTATCTCCTATGCATGAGAAAGTAGGCATATAAAGTCACTAGTAGTTCATGTTCTTTCTGTCACTTTTTAAAAATATTAATAAAGCCTAGGATTTTCCCCCTCATGCCTTTAGCATCTTTCCCTTCCTCAGATACCTGTGAATCAAACCCTCAAAATTTGTTATCTCTAAAAGGACTCTTATTTTAATATACATGATCCAATTTTGCTGCCTTTCCCATCTTTATTCTCAAATGCCTCCTCAGGAAGTAGATTTGGGACTATAATTCCAAGTGTGGTGATCTTGGTAGTGAAAAGTTTATTATATAAAAGTATTTATAGATATGTTCTGTTTTTCTTCAGTTTTTTTACCTTCCATATTCATCTTTAAATGTGTTCAGGATGACTTATTTACCATCTATTATTGTCATTTATTATTTATTTATCTTGCCAAACTTTCTCTAAATGGTTTTAACCTAAATTAAGCTTTACTAGTAATTATCATCATCATCTCTGGTAAGATTTTGCAAAAAAGTTTACATTTTAAACTTATGTTGCCTCCAGCTACCATCTTGCATTGCTTGTCAAGTAAGGAAAATGTTAGCTGCCTAACTTGGCTTCTTAATTTTTTTTTTATCTCCTTGTTATAAAAGCTGATTGATATCTGTTAAACTCCTATATGAAATTATAATTGTTATTAATCTATTTTTTGTTGTCCATTACCCATTTTCATTATCAGTTTCCTGTTTAAATGGTTCAGTTGAGTTCTTTAAATTTGCATTCCTATTTTCATCTCACTATGATTCTTCTAGTGTTTTGCTAATTCTGATCTTTGCTCTAAAATCAGGTTGGACAGCTGATTTATAGGTGATTCTCATACCAATATTGAGAATTTTCCTACTGGTTAAAATATCAATTTGACTTTTGCTAGCTGATGATCACTGGGTCCATAAACTTCTTTTCTTGGGGAAAGCAAAGTCTTTGGCTTTTCTCATTCCTTTTTTCTGATCCATGCTTTCCAGTATATTTCTCATTCTCATTTGCACCTTTTGAAGTCACAGAAGATATTCAGTTCAAAAGTACCAATTGATATAATACTTGGAGGGTCAAAGTCTTTCTAGAAATTCTATGTCTTCACCCTTTTCATAAATGTTGGTGAATAAGGTACAATTATTTCGATAGTTGTATTTTTTGCAAGTTCCTAAGCATTGCAATACAAGATAACCAAATGCAATAAAATCAACTCCAGCTAGTTTCTTTCTTCACTTCTCTATAGCGTGATCCTTGTGATCCACCTTTCATTTAGATTCAACTTCTTTCTAATGGTTTCATTTATATAGATTATCTTGGGTCAATATTGTAATGATTTGGATCTTTCAGCAGTATACTCACTTGTGAACAATTGAATAATGATCTTACAGTTGGAGGCCCAGCTGCCAAATTGAAGTCTGTGGATGATTCAAAATGATTCTTGTCACCTTTTCTTGCCATTCTGCCTTTATTACTGCAGAAGTAGATAGGTGATAAACAGAACTAAGGCACTTATATTCTTCCCAAAACTCCCCTGCCAGCATTCTTTTTCCCTATTCCCTATAACCATTTGCCTACTCAGGCAGATTTTTAAAAAACCATTACTTTCTGTCTTAGAATCAATACTAAGTATCAGTTCCAAGGCAAAAGAGTAGTAAGGAGTAGGCAATTGGAGTCAAGTTATTCACCAGGGTCACACAGTAAGAAAGTGTCTGCCACCAGTTTTGAAGCTAGGGCTTCCTATCTTCAGGCCTGGCTCTCTACCCACTGGGCCACCTAGCTGATTGTACTAAATCAGATTTGAAATTTCATTTGCCTTTGATTTTCCCTATAGTCCCTCATCACTATGGCAGTCACCAAAGTTCAGTTAATTTTCTCCTTTCCTAGTTGTGTGACTGGACAGTTCATCCATTTTAAGTTTATTCATCTGTAAATGCAGATAAATAAATTACCATTGCATTGTAATCCAATAATCATTTATTAAGCTCCTATTGTACTTAAAAGTTACCAAAGGTATAAATGCAATAGGAAAAAGTCTCTAATCTTGAGGAACTTAATTCAACTAGGAGGATATAAAATGTAATCAGAAAGCTTATACATAATCATTCAGGAGGAAGGGAGAGAACAGTAATATCAGCTAGAATACACAGGAAAGGCTTCTTTGGGGAAGTTCTATTTGAACTAAAACTTAAGGGAAGCTAGTGTTTTAAAGGGGGGGGAATAAGAGGATTCATTGTAGACAGAAGAGTATTACCTTTTCAAAGGCACAAAGGCAGAAAATAGAATACCAAATATAGGCAACAGTAATTAAGTCAATTTGTCTGGAATGTAGAATGTGTAGAGGGAAGTAATATACTTTAAAATATCATCATGAGGCTCAAATGGGAATGTTTATATATGTATATATGTGTATATTTATATATGAAGGACTATGTAAACATTCACAGTTGGGATTTTTTGGTATGTAAAACATATGGCACAGTGTCCACCTTACCCATAACAGGTGCTCAGTAAACATCTGTTGATTTGATTTTCTGTCTATTAATGCTACAAAACTAAAATAGCTGTTTGCTATAGACATCTTTAAAAAACAATACCACGGGGGGCAGCTGGGTAGCTCAGTGGAGTGAGAGTCAGGCCTAGAGACAGGAGGTCCTAGGTTCAAACCCGGCCTCAGCCACTTCCCAGCTTTGTGACCCTGGGCAAGTCACTTGACCCCTATTGCCCACCCTTACCACTCTTCCACCTATGAGACAATACACCAAAAATTAAGGGTTAAAAAAAAAACACACAAAAAAAAACAATACCACGACTGAACTGTTTTCACAGGACTTATATCATTTGCTGAAAATTGTGCTTACATGTATTTATCCCTGCTTTTCTTTTTGTTTAGAGTGAAAAGAAGGTGAAGACGACAGTACTAACTGCTGCTCTTTTATTATCTGGAATCCCAGCTGAAGTAATCAGTCGTTCCATGGATACCTATAGCAAAATGGGAGATGTTTTCACAGACCTTTGTGTCTACTTTTTCACTTTCATTTTCTGCCATGAACTGCTTGTTTTTTGGGGCTCTGAAGTTCCATGAAAGCTGTAGAACCCAAAAGAATATCTTATAAAAGCCAGTTTTCTGTTCTCTACTAGTCTAAGAGAAAGGAACCAGTTTATACTTTTATAGCACTCTTATTTGATAGGAGTTGTAAAACCACTGGATTATGAATGGAATGGCAAAGTCCCCAGTTTAAAAGTTTTGTGGTTGTACTAGTCCTGATGTGAAGAATAGAGCACAAGTGTCATTCATTGATTTCTTATTCAATTAGAAGGTGCATTTGTTGCCCTTGCCTACATTCCTTTTGGGTTGTATTCTTTCTTTTTTGGTCTGTGATAACATAACTAAGGTCTTTGTGCTCTTTGCAGAACTGTTAAATATTGTCTTAGCCCTTGCTAAGAACTACTTCTGGTATTTGTTTTTCCTTTCCTTCTCTTAAAATAAATGAGTCCATCTTCTACATAAAATTAAATTAACTGTGTTTTCTAACCTTCTTATATACAATGTAACATCTACAATGTAACATCTAATAATTGATAGAAGTAAATAGTAGCCAATTTCCTAATTTTCCTCTTTGAAAACACTTCCTTATTCTCAGTCTAGCTCCTAGTAGTTAATCAAATAAAGGACTCCATTTGTACAAATAAAACTGGAAGAGGCTTGGGAAATTATCTGTTCTGTTTCTGCTGTTTAATTGGAAAATGTTTTATTTTGAATTATCAAGAAATATGGCATTCTAAATCAACTTTCATTCTTGTTGGTTTAGTCTTAAACTATCATTTTCATTCAGTTGAGGTGAAAAATGATTTCTACTTGACAACTTATTGGCTCAGATCTGCAACCCAAAAGCAGAGAAAAGTATATACATTTTAACTGATTTGATAAATTTCCACATTTGGGGCAGATTGGCTTTCTTTAAAAGAGTCTGTAAAACATGAAAAAAAAACTACTAATAATATTTCCGTAGAGATTTTTGTGTGGTTTGTTCATTATAAATATTCATTAAATTCAATAGTTTTTATGTTTACTTAAATCCAAAACCTTTTTTTTCTTTTCCAATTTTTTTTGCCTCATAAACCCTAAATAAAGTTAATGGAAATAGTAGGACCATTTTTTTGCTTTCTGTCCTTTGCCACAACTTGGTTCCAGCTCCTGACTCTTCTTTCTAGGAACCTTGAGCATTGTCTCAAAACCCCAACCTCGATCACCTGAGGCTATCTTAAGTCCTTACAGCTACCAGCCTTGCCAGAAACTCCATGCCATTCTGCCAATTCTGCTCTATTCAGGGGTCACATGGGGCAAATATAAGGAGTTTCTTTTTCTTGGAACCCAGTTAAAATATTTGTAGTTCTCCTTGAAACTCTCAATTCTAGTTTTCTCTGTCATTCTGCCACACCATTCCTCCTTTATAAAGGAGCTCATAATAATGACTATCAATAAACTATCAATAATCAATGCACAAAATTTATATTCAAGAAATGAGCACTGAAAAGTAAGAATTTATTGGAAACTAAACATAATTCAATCCCAAAAGATTGGTGAGTCAACAAAATATAGAATCAGTAATTTCCTCAAAATGACTAGAATGAGAGAGCATATCAAAATTTGTGAGATGTAGCAGTCCTTAGGGATAAACATATATTTTTAAACACTTCATCAAAATAATTAAAGAAATGATCAGTGAATTGAATATGCAACTAAAATATGGAAGAAAACAAAACAACATCAAATACCAAAATAGAAATCCTAAAACTCAAAAAAGAAATAAAGTTAAAGGAGCACCACTAAATAAATAAAAGGCCTCTTTTTTGATGGAAGGAAACAATAAAATACACAAACCACTACCTAATTTTAAGAAATGAAGGAGGCAGCTGGGTGGATCAGTGGATTGAGAGCGAGGCCTAGAAGACAGGAGGTCTTAGGTTCAGATGTGGAATCAGATACTTCTTAACTGTGTGACCCTGGGCAAGTCACTTAACCCCCAATGTCTAGCCCTTACCACTCTTCTGCCTTAGAATCAATACACAATATTGATTCTAAGACAGAAGGTAAGAGTTTTAAAAAAATGAAAAAAGATTCATAAGGAAAATGATTAGAAACTTTTGCCCAACTATAGTAAAGTCAGTCTAATGGGAAATAAGTATTTACAAAAATATAAATGACTAGAGAACCTAATCTCTGAAAAAAAATTTTTTGAGCAAGTCATAAATGTACTCCAAAATAAAAAAAGACATGTTGGACCAAATTTCTTTGCAAGAAAATTCTATCAAATATTTAAAGAACAGTTCCAATAAATAAAATTTTGTAAAAACAGTGGATCCTACCAAGTTTCTTCTCTGATAGAAATGTGGCCTGGATACCTAAACCAGGAAGAAAAAAAAACAAAACCAAAGGCCAATATCCTTATTGAATATGGAGGCAAAAATTTGAAATAAAATAGCAAAGCATGCTTGCTTTGGCAGCACATATACTAAAATTTGAATGATAAAAAGAAGATTAGCATAGCCCTGATGCAGATGACTCACAAGTTCATGAAGCTCCATATTTTTATTTATGGCTAATGGGCTATAAAAAGAATTCATATCTTTTGATTCAGTAATACTGCTACTAGGTCTGTATCCCAAAGAGATTTTAAAAATGGGAAAGGACCAAAAATATTTATGGTTGCTCTTGTGTGGCAAAGAATTGGAAACTAAAGGGATATCCATAAATTGGGTAATGGCTGAACATGTTTTGGCATATGATGGCAATGGAATAGTGCTATAAGGAATGATTAAAAGGATGATTTCAGAAAGAGCTAGAAAGACCTACGTGAACTGATAGAGTGAAATAAGCAGAACAAGGAGACTATTGTGCACAGTAATTGAAATATTGTGGAACAATCAAATGTGATAGACTTTGCTACTAACAACAATACAATGATCCAGGCCAATTCTGAGGGATTTATGAAAGAGAATGCTATCCACCTCCAGAGAAAGAACTGTTGGAGTAAAACAGTCGATGAAAACTTTTGATTTATTCCTTTTTGGGTGGCAGTATATGTTTTGGGATTTTAGTTTTATAAGATTATTCACTTACAAAATGAATAATATAGAAATATGTTTTGTGTAGTAATAACCCAGATTGAATTGCTTGTCAGCTCCAGGAGGGAGAAGGGACTAAGGAAAGGAGACAATATGGATCATATAACTTTGGAAAGCTTATGTGGAAATTTATTTAAATACAAAATCCAAATAAAGAAATAGCAAAGAGGCCACAACATATTAAGAAAATTATGGACATAATAGACTATTAATAACAAAGAATAAAAAGGCACATGTTTATGTCAATAGATGCAAGAAAAAGTCTTTGATGAAATGAACACATTTATGTTAAAATAAATGGTTCTTGTTCTTTCCTTAAATGGTAAATAGTATATAAATAATGAGGGTGGTTTCAGGGAGACCTGGTAAGACTTGTATGGATTGTCACTGAGTAAAATGAGCAGAACTAGAATAACTTATACAATAACAAAAACGTTGAAGAGAGAAATTTTGAAATACTAATCATCAGCACAATAGCCCTAATTCTAGAAGACTTAAGAAGAAGGAATAAAGGAAATTATTATAACCTTTTGTCCAACTACATTCCAATAAAAAACAAGGACAAAGGAAATGGATGTTACCATCTGTTATTAAAAAAAATAGTAAATAATCTGAGTAGGTGGGTGTGAGGAAGGATAAAGGGGAATAGGGGATTATAAGGTGATTGGTTACCATCTGATAGAGTGGTGATGAATTTTAAGTGCAGATCGAAATGTGTTTTTGGAGGTTGTTTTTTGGACAAGTCCATTGCAGGAATTTGTTTAGCTTTATGTTTGTAATGGGTTTGTTTTTCTTGCCTCTTTGGTGTTGATTGAGGGGAGCATGGGAGGGAGAGAATGAATCTTTATGAAAATAAAATTGAGTTTTAAAAAATAATATATATCTAAACCCATATACAATGGGGTAAAACTGGAGACTTTAGGGGTAGCTAGGGGCTCTGACTAAAGAGCCAGGCCTGGAAATGGGAGGTCCTGGGTTCAAATATGACCTCAGATGCTTCTTAACTGTATGACTGTGAAAGTCACTTAACCCCCATTACCTATTCCTTACCACTCTTCTGCCTTAGAACCGATAACTAGTATTGATTCTAGATAGAAGGTAAGGATTTAAAAAAAAAAAAAAACTTTCCATTAAGATCTGTGTTAGGGGGCAACTGGGTAGCTCAGTAGATTGAGAGCCAGGGAGGTCCTAGGTTCAAATCTGTCCTCAGACACTTCCCAGCTGTGTGACCCTGGGCAAGTCACTTGACCCCCATTGCCCACCCTTTTACCACTCTTCCACCTATGAGCCAATACACAGAAGTTAAGGGTTTAAAAAAAAAATCTGTGTTAAAACAAGGATGTTCATTATCATAACTAATATTTGACATAGTACTAGAAATGCTACACATAGTAATAAGACAAAGATTGAAAGAATAGATATAGGCCAAGGAACCATCAATACTTTTTGCAGATGATATGATGGTATATGTAGAGAAACTTAGTCATCTAAAAAAATTAATGAAAAACAACTTGCAAAATTGTAGGACTTAGAGTAAATGCACATAAATCATAAGCATTTTGGATTACCAACAAAACTCAGCAAGAAGGGATAGAGAAATCAGTTTGCCTAATATGATAGAAAAGAAAAATAATAAATGCTGGAGGGAATATGGAAGATTTGAGACACTAATGCATTGTTGATGGACTTATGAACTGATCCAACCATTTTGTTTACTAATTTATAATATTTTTCCATGGTTACATGATTCTTGTTCCTTCTCTCCCCATCTCCCATCCCTGTCCCATAGCCAGCATGCAATTCCACTGGATTTTATATGTGTTACTGATCAAGACCTATTTCCATATTATTGATATTTGCACTAGGGTGCTCATTTTGAGTCAATATCCCCAATCATATCCCCATCAACCCATGTGTTCAAGCAGTTGTTTTTCTTCTGTGTTTCTCCTCCCACAGTTCTTCCTCTGAATGTGGCTAGTTTTCTTTCTTATAAATCCCTCAGCCTTGCTCTGGATTCTTGCATTGCTGCTAGTAGAGAAGTCCATTACATTCGATTTTACCACAGTGTACCAGTCTCTGTGTACAATGTTCTCCTGGTTCTGCTCCTTTCACTCTGCATCAATTCCTGGAGATCATTCCATGATCCAACCATTCTGAAGATCAATTTGCAACTGTGCCCAAAGGACTATAAAACTGTGCATACCCTTTGATGCAGTAGTACCACTATTAGGTCTGTACCTTGTCAACAGGCTTCCTTCTTACTCTTTACTTTGGCTCACGTTACCATGTAAGAAGGAAGCCTGTTGGATCATGGGAAATGTAGTTTTCAAGTCCCCTAAGCATCCACAGGAAGTTTATATCATATATCTAAATATTAAAGCTTAATGAACCCCAAAGAACCCCCAAATTCCAATAACAACCCCCAAAGAGATTTTTAAAAGGGGAAAGGATCTGTTTATTCAGAAATATTTCTAGCAGCTCTTTTTGTGTGGCAAAAAAATTAGAAACTGAGGTAATGTCCATCAATTGGGGAATATTTAAATAAGTTATGGCATATGATTGCAATGGAATACTACTTTAAGAAATGATGATAAGGGTGATTTCATAAAAAACTGGAAAGACCTATATGTAG
The DNA here is from genome assembly GCF_016433145.1 of Gracilinanus agilis. Lineage (NCBI taxonomy): Eukaryota > Metazoa > Chordata > Mammalia > Didelphimorphia > Didelphidae > Gracilinanus > Gracilinanus agilis. The sequence continues at coordinate 431,378,577 of NC_058131.1, forward strand.
TAATTTAAGATGAAGTGAGCCCAACCAAGAGATTATTGTAAACAGTTACAGCAATATTACATGATGAATATTTATGAATGACTTAGCTATTCCTAGCAATACAGTGATCCAAGGAAATCTTCAAAGACTCATGATGAAAAATTCCATTCACCTTCAGAGAAAGAACTGATGGAATCTGAATGCAGATGGAGATATATTATATTTCACTTTATTTCTTTGCTTTTGTCTTTTTAAGTCCTCTTTCACAAAATGACTAATGCAGAAAGATGTTTCACACTATTAATACATGTAAAACATATATCAGATTGCTTTTCATCTCCCAGGGAAGGGGTAGAGGAAGGAGAGGAGGATGAGAATTTGACTTGAACTTTTTTTTAAAAGGGTAAAAATTGTTTTTTCATGTACTTTAGAAATCGTTTAAATTTTTTTTTTAACTTTTTAAACCCTTAACTTCTGTGTATTGACTTAGAGGTGGAAGATTAGTAAGGGTAGGCAGTGGGGGTCAAGTGACTTGCCCAGGATCACACAGCTGGGAAGTGTCTGAGGCCGGATTTGAACCTAGGACCTCCCGTCTCTAGGCCTGGCTCTCAATCCACTGAGCTACCCAGCTGCCCCCGTTTAAATTTTTAAAAAGACTAGGGAACACACCAATGCAACTACCAACAATTTGGAAATAGGTCTTGATCAAGGACACATGACAAAACCAGTGCAAATGTGCATTGGCCATGGGTGGGGGGAGTGCGGGGGGTGAAGGGGAAAGTAGGAGCATGAATCATGTAAACATGTTAAAAATGAATATTAATAAATGTTTAAATTTTAAAAAAAAGTAGCCATGTCAGCCTTATCCAGAAAAAAAAAAGTTGAGAAGGTAGAGTTCCTTTTGTGACTTAATAAACGGTCTTTGATAGGTATTGGGGGCAATGTTATATATATATATATATTATAAGTTGGCCAGTCTTCAGAGAATGAGGATCTCTAAACTTAACTGGTCAAGTCCATGGACCACTGACTTAGACTCTATCTTTAGGATTATACTAAACGACTTTCCATGTCAGTAAGATCTTCTGGAGTATGAACTCTTCGCTTCTAGCCTTTCATTACCATAATGACTTATGGAATTGATGTACTGTATGATGTGATAAGTTGACAAAGTCATCTACACTGAGATATAATTAATCAAAGGCAAATTTGCAAAGATATAAACAGAGGTTTTGGATGAAGAAATCAAAACTTCATACAATTATATGAAAAAAATGCTTTAAATCATTCCTGATTAAGGAAATGTGCATCAAAACATTGATACGTTGTTGGTGGAACTGTGAATTGATCCAACCATTTTGGGGTGCAATCTGGAATTATACTCAAAAAAAAAAGACTAGAGAAACTAAAATAACTACAGAATATATAAAATATTTGGTAGTCTACCTACCTAGACATGGGAACTATATGAATATGAATATATAAAATGCAGAAATACAGTCTTAAATAAGTAAAAAAGTTAGTTATCCACAAAGACCAAGCCCACATTATGAAAATGATATTGCCAAAATCGACTTATTCTATGACATTTCCAAAATACCAAAGCATTCTTTCACTGAGTTCGAAACATTGGTACTCACCTAAAGGAACAAAAAGTAAAAAATCTCAAGGGAAATAATGAAAAAAGGGAGGAAAGAAGGGTCCCTGGTAATATCAGATATTAAACTACACAACAAAGCAATAATCATCAAAACTATTGTTTCTAGTTAAAAAATAGGTTTTGTGATTCATGGAACATGAATCTTTGATCCAGCCATACCACTGCTGGGTTTGTACCCCAAAGAGATAATAAGGGAAAAAACTTGTACAAAAATATTCATAGCTGCGCTCTTTGTGGTGGCAAAAATTGGGAAAATGAGGGGGTGTCCATCGATTGGGGAATGGCTGAATAAATTGTGGTATATGTTGGTGATGGAATATTTTTGTGCTGAAAGAAATAAAGAAATGGAGGAATTCCATGTGAACTGGAATGACCTCCAGGAATTGATGCAGAGCAGCAAAAGGAGCAGAACCAGGAGAACATTGTACACAAAGACTAAGATATTATGGCACAAACTAATGTAATAGACTTTTCTATCAGTAACAATGCAATGAACCAGGACAATCCAGAGGAACTTAGGAGAAAGAACACTATCCACATCCAGAAAAAGAACTGTGGAACCAGAAATGCATTAGAAAAATATATGTTTGACCAGGTAGTGCAAATGGGACGTGATTAGGTTTTTGATGTTAAAGAATCACTCTACTGCAGATATGAAAAACATGGAAATAGGTTTTGAACAATGATACATGTATAACCCAGTGGAATTGCTTGTCGACTTTGGGAGGTGGGAGGAGAAAGCAGGGGTGGTAGTGGACCATGAATCATGTATCCATGGAAAAATATTCTAAATTATAAATTAATTTAAAAATTTAAAAAAATTAGGCTTATGTCAACCCAATGTTCAATAAAAATAATAGTCAATGTATACATGGTGCTTTAAGGTTTGCAAAGCACTTTAATATTTTATCTTCATAACAATCCTGGCCGATACTTGTTACTGTTTTCCCTACTCTACAGATGAGGAAAACCTTAAACTTAAATGACTTGCTCAGGGTCACATTGCTAATATATGGTGCTGGATTTGAACTTAGATCTTGTAATTCCAGGTCCAACACTTTATCTGCTGTGCTACTTATCTGCCAAAACCCCAAGCTACTGAGCTTGGATTCACTATTCAACCAATACTGCTGGAAAAACTAGAAAACAATCTAGCAGAAATTACATATCAACACATTTGCCAAAACAAGGGCCAAGTGGATATAAGATTTAGATGTAAAAACTCATAAATTAGAGGAGCTAGGAAGAAATTACCTTTCAGATCTATGAGTTCATGAGGCTTACCAAAGACAATTTTGATTACATAAAAATAAAAAAAAATTTTGCATAAAGCCATTGAAGTTAAGATCAGAAGGGAAACTCAACTAGAAAAATAACTTGGTAGCAAGTTTTTCTGATTAAGTTCTCATTTCCAGGATATAAAAAAAAAATTTATGAGAACAAGAGCCATTCCTAAGTAATAAATGTTCGAAAAATATGAACAGGCACTTTTCTTCTTTCTTTTTGTTTTTTTGAGATTTAAATATTTTATTTTTTTAGAAAAATTTTCCATGATTACATGATTTGTGTTTTTACTTTCCCCTTCAACCCTCCCTTTACCACCACCCCCCATACCCAATGTACATTTCCACTGGTTTTAACATGTGTCATCAATCAAGACTTATTTATATATTATTGATAGTTGCATTGGTGTGGTTGTTTTGAGTCTACATCCCCAATCATGTCTGCATCAACCCATGTGTTCAAGCAGTTGTTTTTCTTCTGTATTTCCACTCCTGTAGTTCTTCCTCTGAATGTGGATAGCGTTCTTTTCCATAAATCCCTCAGAATTGTCCTGGGTCATTGCATTGCTGCTAGTACAGAAGTCCATTACATTCAATTTTACCACAATGTATTGGTGTCTGTGTACAATGTTCTTCTGGCTCTGCTCCTTTCACTCTGCATCAATTCCTGGAGGTCTTTCCAGTTCACATGGAATTCCTCCAGTTTATTATTCCTTTGAGCACAATAGTATTCCATCACCAGCATATACCACAATTTGTTCAGCCATTCCCCAATTGAAGGGCATATCCTCATTTTCCAGTTTTTTGCCACCACAAAAAGCGCGGCTACGAATATTTTTGTACAAGTCTTTTTATCTATGATCTCTTTGGGGGTACAAACCCAGCAATGGTATGGCTGGCTCAAAAGGCAGGCAGTCTTTTAGAGCTCTTTGGGCATAGTTCCAAATTGCCTTCCAGAATGGTTGGATCAGTTCACAACTCCACCAGCATTAATATCCCAATTTTGCCACATCTCCTCCAACATTCATTACTCTCCCCTGCTATCATTTTAGTCAATCTGCTAGGTGTGAGGTGATACCTCAGAGTTGTTTTGATTTGCATTTCTCTAATTATTAGCGATTTAGAACATTTTCTCATGTGCTTATTGATAATTTTGATTTCTTTATCTGAATATTGCCTATTCATGTCTCTTGCCCATTTATCAACTGGGGAATGGCTTGATTTTTTATACAATTGATTTAGCTCCTTGTATATTTGAGTAATTAGACCTCTATCAGAGTTTTTTGTTATAAAGATTTTTTCCCAGTTTTTTGTTTCTCTTCTGATTTTGGTTGCATTTTGTTTGTTTGTACAAAACCTTTTTAATTTAATATAATCAAAATTATTTATTTTACATTTTGTAACTCTTGCTTGGTTTTAAATTTTTCCCTTTCCCATAGATCTGACAAGTATACTATTCTGTGTTGACTTAATTTACTTATAATTTCCTTCTTTATATTCAGGTCATTCACCCATTCTGAATTTATCTTGGTGTAGGGTGTGAGATGTTGATCTAAACCTAATCTCTCCCATATTGTTTTCCAATTTTCCCAACAGTTTTTGTCAAATAGTGGATTTTTGTCCCCAAAATTGGGCTCTTTGGGTTTATCATACACTGTCTTGCTGATATCACTTACCCCAAGTCTATTCCACTGATTCTCCCTTCTGTCTCTTAGCCAGTACCATACGGTTTTGTTGACTGCTGCTTTATAGTACAGTTTAATATCTGGTACTGCTAAGCCACCTTCCTTCATGTTTTTTTTCATTATTTCCCTTGATGTTCTTGATCTTTTGTTCTTCCAAATGAACTTTGTTATAGTTTTTTTCTAATTCAGTAAAAAAGTTTTTTGGTAGTTTCAGGCACTTTTCAAAAGAAGAAATCTAAGCTACCAATAAATTTTCCAATGTTTCTAATCATTAATAATTAGAGAAATGCAAATTAAATCAACTGTCATGTTTCAACTCTTCAGATGGATAAAGCTGATATAAAAAGAAAACAATTGTGAAAAATGAGAGGCATTGGACATTGCTCAGCAATAGTCGTTGGGTTTTTTTTTAAGATTATAGGAAATGTTTACTACTCAGGAAAAAAATCTTCAAATGTCATCACATTCCTCATTTAATAGACAAACTCCTTCAAGTATGCAATCTATTTCTGGTTGTTATTTGCTAAAGCAAACCTCCTCTTAGCAGTACATTGTTATCTCAATGTTAAAAAACAAATAAATAAATTTTTAAAAAATGACAAAATTTGGAGGGGCTGGGGAATAACAGCAATATTGATGCACTTATTGTGGAATTGTGGATTACTACAGCCATTCTGAAAAAACAATTTGGAACAATTCCTCCCAAAGGGACTAAAGTCACACCTTTTGACCTAGCTGTACCACTAGTAGTAGTACCAAGTAGATGAAGGAAAAAGGAAAATATACAACATACTTCTTATAGAAATTAATATACAAAAATATAGTGCTTTTTATCTTAAAGTAGAATGGACATGACTTCTAATCAGTTTATGCCTCAAAATCACAGATTGTTAGAATTGGAAGGAACAGAGTACCATTTAGTCCAACCTATTAAAAAAGAATGCCTGTGTTCAAATCTGGCTTCAGACACTCCCTGTGTGACCCTGAACAAGTCATTTAACCCCCATTGCCTAGTCCTCACTATTCTTCTAACTTCAAGCCAATAAACAGTATTGATTCTAGGATGGAAGTTAAGGGTTATTTTTATTTTTTTAAACCCTTACCTTCCATCTTGGAGTCAATACTGTGTATTTGTTCCAAGGCAGAAGAATGGTAAGGGTAGGCAATGGGGGTCAAGTGACTTGTCCAGGGTCACACAGCTGGGAAGTGTAAGGCCATATTTGAACCTAAGACCTCCCATCTCTAGGCCTGGCTCTCAATCCACTGAGCTTCCCAGCTGCCCCCTTTAAGGGTTATTTTTAAAAATCCCTATGACAACATACCCAATACATGATCGTCTAGCATTCTGCCTTTGGGATAATTAAATTTGAGGAAGTATTCCTTTTTATCAATTCTAAATTTTTATTTTTGCAACTTCCCTCTGAGGCCAGAATCAAGTCTGTTTGGTCTTTCACATGACAGTCCTTCAGATACTTAAAAAGAGCTAGTATGTTCCCTCTTCCCCTGAATCTTTGATTCTTCACATTAAAGATCCCTAGGTTCAATTTCATTATATCTTGGTTTCAAGACCCTTAGTTCTGGTTTTCCTGTGCTCTGTAACTTACCAATGTTCCTCCTAAACTATGACACACAAATGTAAACACAGTCCAAATGTGGTCTGAACAGGATAGAGTACAATAGGACTACTGACACTTAATTCTGAACGGCTTTCATTGTAGTTCAAAATCATATTGGTTTTTGTAGGTGCCATATCATACTGTTGACTTATCTTGAGCTTGAAATCCATTTAAACATTTTTACTTCTTTTCACTTAAAAACGTTTTTCAATTTTAAAAAATCCCCTTCTATCTTAGAATCAATACCATGTATTGATTCCAAGGCAAAAAAGTATAAGAGCTAGGTTAAGTGACTTTCCCAGGATGACACAGTGTCTGAAGTCAGATTTCAACCTAGGACCTCCCATTTCCAGGCCTGGTTCTCTATTCACTGAACCACCTAGCTACCTCTTAAGCTGAGTTTTTAAGGAAATCAAGGATTCTAAGAAGTATTGTTATACTTGAATGGCATCACGATGTTAGGGTCAAGATGCAGTGTGTTCAGTTGTGGATGATCATTCTAGGAAATTAATATAAATAAAAATTAATACATTAATTACTTTGATTCATAAGTTAATTTAATAAATTAATAAACTGGGAAAGCTCTACCACAGGTTGACACAAATAGTCTCTAGATTTGTGCATCTCATGTTTCCTTTGTGCTACTGCTATTCTGCTTTGCTCATGGCACCTTCTTCGATAGGAGCACACCATGCTGGGCTGTCCTGTGTCAGCATCTCCCATGTCTCATGATGAGCATTAACGCTCTTGAGAGAGACCTTGAGAGAGTCCTTATAGAGCTCCTTCTGACCTCTAGTGAGTGCTTGCCTTGTGTGATGTCCTAAAGAATATTTATGGGCCAAAGACCTATTGTGCATCTCAGCTACTCAGCTCTGACAGAGCCTCACTGATCCTGGAGAAATGGGTTGAACACTTCCATAGAATTCTCCACTAGTGCTGAAGCCATTGACTTCAGTCCCTCTCTAGCCAAACTTCCAACCAAAGAAGAGGTATTAAATGCCATTAGGTTCCTTTTGTGTAGCAAAGTGCCTGGCACTCCATTGCTCACATAGAAGCTGACTGAAAATCTTCTGGGTTGACAAGAAGAGGCTATTCCCCAGGAGATGAAGGGTGCCTCCTCCATTGTCTATCTCTAAGAACTGTAGATAAGAAAGGAGTGCATTCCTGGCACAGAAATCTGAAATGAAGTATTCAATGTGAGAAACAGTAAGAAGGGAAGTTTGGCTGGACAATATATAATAGAGAAAGGGAATAATGTATAAGGCTGGAAAAGCAGGTGGGGATGAGGTTTTTAAATACCAGAGGAGTTCAAATCTGGCCTCAGACACTTCCTAGCTGTGTGACCCTGGGCTAGTCACTTGACCCCCATTACCTAACTCTTACCATTCTTCTGCCTTGGAGCCAATACTGTTGGCTCCAAGGCAGAAGATAAGGGTTTTAATAAATAAACAAATAAATGAATGAATGAATGAGTGCCAGAATAGTCTATACTGTATCCTAGAATAAATAGGAAGCCTTTGGTAAAGGATTCAAGGGAGTAACACGGATTGACATATGCTTTAGAAAAATCTCTTTGATAGCTATATGGAAGATAGACTAGGGAAGGTAAGAAACTTAAGGCAAGGAGACACTCTGGATATTATTGCAATAGTCCAGCCAAGAGGTGATAAGGGCATGAAGCAGGGTGGTGGTCTGTATGAACAGAGAGGTGGTGATGTATGCAAATGGATGTTTGGAGGTAGAAATAACCAGATTCAGCAACTGAGTAGATACATGGAATGAGGGAGAGGAAGGAGTTGAGAATGATATCAAGGTTTCAACCTGGGTTACTAGAAGCATTATAATACCCATGCCTGAAAAAGGGAAGTTTGTAAGAAAGAAATGCTTGGGATAAAAGATAAAGAGTTCTATTTTAGATATGCTGAGTTCAAAATGTTTATTAGACATCCATTCCAAAAAATCTGAATAGTGTGATTTGATGAAAATTTAGGAGCAAACCTAAGGCTAGGTCAATCAAATAATCAACAAGCATTTATTAAGCACTTTCTATGTGTCAAGCACTGTGGTATTATATATAGATCTTGGAGTCATCAGCATACAGATAATTATTGAAGCCATGGCAGCAGATAGAAGTGCTAAATGATAAAATATAAAGAGAACAGGGCACAAGAGAGAGCTTTGGTGTATATTTGTTTGTAGGTAAGGCATGATGAACCCCTATAGAAGACTAAGTCAGGGAGAAGAACCAAAAGTGAGTAATGCCATGAAAAATAAAATTGACAAGTCGACAAACATTAAATGCTTACTAAGTGCCAGGCACTGTGCTGACACTAAATCAAAAAGATATTCCCCATGCTCAAAAAGTTTACATTGAACTGGGGGGAGACAATACATCAAAGAGAAGTTGAAAAGCAGGAGGAAAGAGAGAAGCCATCCAGATGGGGTCATGATGGTTAAGTGAAAAAACAAGATAAGGTTTTGATGTGGGGCTCTTCCCCAAAATGGAGATTGAAGGAAGGATATGCCAATGGGCAAAAGGCCCACAGGAACAGTCAGGAGGTTGTTGAAATGTGGTGGCTAAGTTCAGAGAATGAGGGATGGCTGATCTGAAGCCTAACAAAGGAGAGAATCAAGAAGAATAAAAAGGTAAATAGCGCCACCAAAAGGTCAAGAAAGATAGACCGAGAAAAGACCATTGGGTCAGGCAAAGGATCCTGAATCTAAATGGTTGCCCGATCTTGCCCTTTCTCTCTCACAGATACCTCTTCTGTTCTCCACGCAGTTATCATTCTCATTAAAGCTGAAAAAAATCAAACATTGATTTGATATTTTTTATTTGTCTCCCCTCTGTAATTCTATTCTGAAACTTTGTTCTGAATATTATATAACAACCCAAGCCCTTTCTTTTCTCAGTCTCTGAGTTAAAAAACTCCTGAGTTCAAAGATTCAGGATTCTTCTCTCAAGTTAGATGCAAAATTTAGTTTTCTCTATTAGAGAATTTATTTAAAGAAAAACTCTGAGCTAAATTCAGAGGTTCAATACTTTCGTAAAACATTTTAATTCTAAGGGAATCATTATCTCAGCACCACTTGCAATTCAGTTTATGCCAAGGAAACTTGTTATCCCTCATAACATCAGCTCTGGAAAAACTCCATGATATCTGTGTGCTATCTTTTCTTCCTATTAAAATCCTTACTTCCCTTCTTAGAATCCATAAGTATTGTTTCCAAGGCAGAAGAACAGTAAGGGCTAGGCAATGGGGGTTAAATCACTTGCCCAGGGTAACACAGCTAGGAAGTGTCTGGGGCTAGATTTGAACCCAAGACCTCCCATCTCTAGGTCTGGCTCTCAATCCACTGAGCCATCTTGATGACCCTGTTTGCTATCTTTTAAGCCATACAAGCTGACCTGGTACATTCTCAGAAGATATATAGACCATTTTTGCTCTTCTTTGCCAATTAAAAAGAGGTCTTATCTCACTCCCAAGAGTCCTCTATCTCTGATCCGTTACCAATACCCTCATGACACAGATGGGTCCCATAAATCAATCTAGCATCGAGAAATTGGAAGAAAGAGTTTGCTAGCCCCATATGAGTCAGTCCACTTTTCTTAATGTAACCAATTAGATTGTCCTCACCTCCATGACACTGCCAACCCTATAACCTATTGTATTATTTCCTCACATGCTGTGTTCTGTTCTTTGTTCTGTACTTGTAAAAAGGAGATGTGCCTCCTCTTCAAAGTCTTTTGACCCAACTGAGCCAGCCATTTGACCTGATTTATTAACAGCTTCATGCTCTGCTAATAAATTATTATTTTGTTTGGAGTGCCTCTCATTGTTGAATTTATCTTGTGACATTTTGGTGGCAGCAGGAGAAAGAGCTTCTCCTCACTCCCTTATAGCTGAACCTCTTCCTTTTTTCAGATACTGGTGAAATTTTCCTCAAAGGGAGAGTTTTCTACTAAAGAATCTGTGGTTATTTACCCCTAGATGCTCTTAATAGTTAGATCTTCTCTTTCCCAGAAGGTAAGTGCCCTGTTGAGGATATTTTTGTCTATTCTGTTTTGTTCCATGTGTTATTAAAAGTTGCATTTTTTTATATGTTTGGAAATAATTGAGTTTATTTCCTGTGGCCTTTCCTTTGAAAGGTATTTCCTTTGAAAGGTAATAAGTTTGGGGGCAGCTGGGTAGCTCAGTGGCTTGAGAGCCAAGCCTAGAGATGGGAGGTCCTAAGTTCAAATCTGGCCTCAGACACTTCCCAGCCATGTGACCCTGGGCAAGTCACTTGACCTCCATTGCCTACCCTTACCACTCTTCTGCCTTGGAATCAATACATAGTATTGACTCTAAGACGGAAGGTAAAGGTTTTAAAAAAAATAATAATTAAAAAAAAAAAAAGAAAGAAAGGTAATAAGATCCCTCCAATTAGAATTGGGGAGATAATTTACAGACCCCTTTAAGGAATTTTATAATTGGCTCTTTGCCTTCAAGGAAGACCTGTAAAAGTCTAGGGTAATGTAAGCATGCACCATTTTTCAATGTTCTCAAAGCCTGAAAAATTGAAGAAGTCCTATATTTCTAATTGGGAAAAGTGGGTACTGTGGAGAATTGGGAAATTCTTATATTTCTAGCTGTAGGTTATGCCATAATTGGTGTTTTTCAAAACTTGGTCTTCATTTTCCTCTAGCTGGGTTGAGAATAACTAAATGTAGAGCAAACAAATCCATAATTAGAATAAAAGGGATTTGTCTGTGCATCTTAAGTGAATTTTCTTTCCTCCCCAGTTTGACCAGACTGGGGAGTGAGATAGCATGGTCTCTGGAGACATCTAGTGACTAACTTCAGAATAGCAACTCACATATGTGCTTTGCTTTTGTTCTGTCAGTGACCTTTAGTTATAAATCCCTTTAATTGGTTTCGGAAGAGAGAGAGACAGCCTTCAGGTTAACCCCAGGACTGCCCTCGACTAGCTAATAAACTGGGTCCCCAGACATAGGACTGAGTCCTTTTGAAGTCGCATCTAAGCAAGCATGTTATTGTAAACTCAGTCTAGGAAAGCAAGACTCAATGAAGGAATTCCTCGTCCTCCCAGGAGGTCTCATTTGTACCAAAAGCTCCAACATTTCCAAATAACTCAGGGGTTTCTCCCTAGCCATTAAACTGCCTGTTAGTTCTGGAGCTAAAAGCTGGCATCCAGTACAGGCAGAAGAGATTCCTACTAGGGACCCTCAGACCTTTATTAGATTCATAAACTGAGCCCTGGGCTTGTGGCAAGACTTTTTAACTTAGGATTTCCTGAAACAGTTAATATTTTAGCTGGGGCATTCTTGGAGGCCATCTTTTCACTGAGTCACCTACATATCTAAATTGGAAACTGAATCAGTGAACAAAAAAAATTAACTTCTCCAAGGAGAAGAGGTACTTTATCTAAAAAGAAGTAAATCCAGGAGGGTGTGTTTGTTTTTCTGTGTCTGTGTTATCTACCTTTAACTATGCTAAAAAACTAACAGAAATTAAGCAAAGTTAAAAGAATTTTGATTCAGAGAAGCTGGTAGGAAGTAAGTATAACTTAATTCTGGATGATTATTTTCTTCCTGCCTTTAAGTAGTGATATGTATGTGTGTGTATTCTTTATACAAATATATATTTATAAATATAATAAGAATTGATCTTGAATATTAGAAATTGTAAATAGAGGTTTAAGAGGGCACTAAATCTAAAGTCTATAGATTATATTCACTTGTATTGCCTACCCCAAAGAAATTTTGGGCTTTTATCTGCATCCAGAAGGACTTCCTAATCTCTTTTATGACTGATAATATAGAAATGCTGGGAGGGATTTGGGACTAAATCCACTCAAACAATGTGATGCAGAAATTATTGACTGTTTTTATTAATTAATTCCTTCCCTATATCTGTTTCCTGACCTAGTGGCAGGAGAAGGGTATAAATGAACTTAGGAACATCACCACAGATGTATATGAGAGAAATAAAGAAAGGGAAGTCACTTTAGGATAAATTTCAAAGCAATTTCCCTCTCTGTGTATCTCGTTCTCTCCTATTTCTATTTTTTTCTTCCTCCTTTCTTCTGTCTCTCTCTCTCACTCTCCCTAGCTTTTTGTTCATTCATGTTAGAAAGAGGAAAGCTTTTCTTTGGGGGATGAGTCCTCTATTACTTGCTGCCCATGACTACTATTTTGTACACCTCTGAAGCCATCCACTGACTTCACTAAAGTTCCTCATGGGTAGAAAACTAGAAAGGGAAACTAGAGACTGAATGAATATGGGTGAAAAGTTAAAATCTAAGAAAAGGAGAGCATAAGGGGAGAAGAAAGACACAGGGTTGCAGAGAGTATCAACATAAAGTAGGTCTGACAGCAAGTTAGCTCTGGTGGAAAAGAGAGCTTTGGTGGTATAGAGCTCCGGTGGTAAAGAGCTTCCTCTTAGCCCTACATATTGATTTTTTATTGGGGTGACAACAGGAAAGGGAGAAGGGAGAATGACAATCAAAAAGAGTGGTCCGACAGACAAATTAACATTATGAGGTAATCTTCATAAGAAACAACCACACTGATCCTAAAACTATAGGTGTAGCTAAGGGCCAGATCAAAAGTTCATTTGACCTAAAGCATAAAAGCTTGTCTGATACAAATGTTAAATGATTGTTATTGGCAAAACAAAGAGACAGAGAAAGTTGGTCCTTCTTCTGGAGTGTAGCCTCAGGGAAGGGTTTGAATATTACAAGGTCTTTATAGAATTCAAGGGCATAGCTGGTAAATGAGCACAATGCTCATAAGTGTGGTTTTTTGAGTACCTCTATAATATTTTCAAGGTCTATATATGCCTAGACTGCTACAACCTCTAACATGTCCTAAATTAAAGAGAACTACTAAAGTAGCAATAATGAAGGATCTTTAATCAAGATGAGGTTATTGAAATCTGGGGTTGCTACACAGTTCTGGGGTATAGAAGTACTCAAGTGTGGGGGGGGAGGATTTTAAGTAGTCTAAGGGGAGCCACAGCTTCAAAATGTTTCAAACTTCAAATTTCAAACAAAATGTAAGTTGTTTCATATGTGGAACCTAGAGTCAGAATTAAAAATCCAGACCCCTGTATGACACTATAGTGAAACAAGATTGTCTGTTTCCTACCTTCCAGATCTCTCCCCCTTATCTGAAGGAATTCCTACCTTCCAGACCTCTCCCCCTTATCGGCAGGAATTCCAACCTCGAAGATATCCTGTCCCCCAAGATCCTGCCCCCCTCCCCGCTGCCTGCTGATCCTTAAATATTTGGCTCTTGCACAGCTCAGGGTCCATGCCAACTTGCCGGTGTGAGACCCTTAGCTTAAGCTAAGATAATAAAGTCCCTTTGCATTTTGCATTGTTGGTTCAGATTCATTTATTGGGATAAGTCTCCGGGCACTTCATGTGGGCTCATCCAGGATCCCACAGGAATAATTGAGTTCTGACCAGCAGTGGGACCAATTGGGAATTCCCCTAGGATCCTTGCTGCTGAGGTTGCTTAGTCTAGTGGGCTCCAACCCATGGCTTGCACTGGGGAAGGCCTATTGCCAGACCAGAACCTTGACAGACCCTCTGAACACACTCCCAGTAAAGCCAAAGGGAGACAGGAGCTCTGCTGGGCACAGGCATCTTGACTGGGGGAGACCTACAACTTGACTGGCCAGAAATTTAGAGGTAACTTATATTCATAATCTGGGAAATGATGGATGCCACCTTGAATGACAGGGAAAGCAGATGGAAGACACGGAATGTTCCCAGGTGCCGTGAGCCAGGGGCAAACGTCAGTTAGCCTGACAATATAAATATCCCTGACAGCCACTTGGAGGGGGTCTCTCTAGGTCTCTCTGGGCTCTGGAGGTCTCTGGACAGGAGTCTCTGGACTGGGAAATCTCTGAGTGCATGGTGAAGGGAGGCAGGGAGGTCTGTGAAGAAGAGGGTAGGAAGAATCTGAATATCTCCTGAAGACTATGAGAGCTAGTGCATCACCAAACACTGGTAGTGAGAAAGCTGGGAGAATAAGATCACCAACACAGCTGCATCAATAGCATTCCCTATTATCTGGCTTGGCTGTGGCCAGGCTGGGTCAGAGGTAGTGGAGAGGATAAAGCTCCAGCTTCTACTAGATCAATAGCCTCCAGTCCTGATTGTCAACTAGGCATAGATAATAGATTGATAGGGTCTCCAATTCCCAATCCTTGTCCGGTTTACCCTTTCCCTGATTATAGATAAAGTGAGTTTAACAAGTACCTTCCTGAGTGGTCTTTATATATCATGACCCTTGGGGAAGGAGTCTATGCAGTCAGATACCAAAAGTAATCCAAGGTGAATCAAAGCCCTATATTAATCTATGCAACCCCAGGTTGGACCTGAAAAGGTTACCCATACATCTAACCTTTCGGGGGTCCTCCCTGGGCAACTGTTAGAGAAAAGGGGAAATTATAACGACTATCAAGGGTGATCTGAGTTGGTGTTCCTCCATCATCTGCAGCTAGGGAGAATACAGATAGATATATTCACATCACTGTATATCTATATCTCTTTAGGACCCCCTTTTTGTTTATAACATAACTTGTGGGATTGGAGTTCCCACTGCAAGAGTTTTGCCTGGGATTCGAGTCTCCGAGATTTAAGAGGCACTTTCAGGGGTTGGAAGTTCTCATCCAGGGTTCAATTCCAGGATCAGTGGGTTAGAGGTCCCTGGTAAGTTGAGATAGTACCAGTGGACACAATGGAAGAGAAGAGAGAAATCCAGGCAGGGACCCGTCCACGTCACTCTATTTCAGTGGCTTCTTTGGGTTCCAAGATGTATGAATGTGTGAGGGAGTATGTCCTATAGATTTCTGTTGAGTCTGTGTTGTTTTTGTGTGACTAGTTATATGATTAAACAAAGGAAAGGGAAAGTTTAAGATGCAGCTTCACAAAGGGGAATTTCTTTCATAGTGGCTGTTCTGTACTCCCTCCATCTACATTTCAAACCTCCCAAACTTTAGCACTGGAGAGACCCTGCCTGCTCTGGCAGCAGACTTAAAATCTAAATAGGAAAGGGGGAGGGGATTTAAAAGTTCTTTCCTTAAGAAACACAGTCAGCTTTATGATCAGCTCATGTCCCATCCCCATTGGGAACAGATAGCAGTTTTGTCTAGGTAATACAAGAGTATTTTGTTAGAAATCACAGCCAAAAATAGAGATGGGTTAGATCTATCAGAATGTAAGGCACAGGGAAAGTTAGGGGACAAGGAAGTCAGCTCAGCCAATTAGATGACTGATCACAGTAGCTTAGTTCAGCATAGCTTCCTCAGCCAAAGGGGCAGTATGCTGAAACTATTTTCTTTTTTTTATTTTCTTTTTTTTTAGACCCTTAACTTCTGTGTATTGGCTTATAGGTGGAAGAGTGGTAAGGGTGGGCAATGGGGGTCAAGTAACTTGCCCAGGGTCACACAGCTGAGAAGTGTCTGAGGCCAGATTTGAACCTAGGACCTCCTGTCTCTAGGCCTGACTCTCAATCCACTGAGCTACCCAGCTGCCCCTGAAACTATTTTAATGAATTTTCTCACCACAAATATTTCTTTTTAAACATGAATCCTAAAGCACTGATTTTTTTTTCCTTTTAAAGAATGCTTGTCACAAAGTTGTATATTTCTGCTTATTGTTGTCTTTGTCACAGTCTGATCTCTATGTATTCTTAAATTGGACACTTACAAAAAAAAAAAAAAGAGGGGGAGTTGGAAGATTGAACTGTCAAAAATCCTCAGTAGAGGACAAAAGCAAATATTTATTCAATGATTTTTTTCCCTCTATCTTTTTTTGGATGGGCCCCCAAAGGAGTGAAAAAGAGAAAAATTCAGAGCAGAAAAGGGAGATTTTACTCCACAATTAGAAGCATTTTTCACTTAAGATTTGATTTTAAGGGTTGAGGATTGCTAATGATTTTTGATATGGTAGAATGTAATTTTATTTATTGTGGTAACTAACTGTTTATCAGTTAAATGTGAAATATTAACCAGATTCTATTGAGCACAAAAACTCATGGTTAGAAGTTTGTTAGCCCTTTGTTTCAGTGAATTTGAGAATTATCTAAATGTGGTTAATAGCCAGCATGAAACAGAGAGGGAATGTTTATTCTATAAGGACAGTAATTTGTACTAGCTACTTTGTAGATGTAAAAGTCATTCAGAAAAAGTTATAATGTTATTATTGAGAACTTATTCTAGAATTTAAACTTGGGATTTTTCAAATGAGATGTTCTTTTTTTTTTTTTTTTTTTTTTTTTTAATTTTAAACCCTTAACTTCTGTGTATTGACTTATAGGTGGAAGAGTGGTAAGGGTAGGCAATGGGGGTCAAGTGACTTGCCCAGGGTCACACAGCTGGGAAGTGTCTGAGGCTGGATTTGAACCTAGGACCTCCTGTCTCTAGGCCTGGCTCTCAATCCACTGAGCTACCCAGCTGCCCCGAGATGTTCTTTTAATGTATGTGCTGTCAGAACTAGCAACATGTAATCATATGACACACAAGAAGTTTTTAAAGTGGTTAATCTGTGTATGGGTTTTAATAATATAGGTACTAAGAATTTGGTATTTTGCAAAAGATGGAATTTCTAAACAGTGTTGTATTTGACTAGGGTTGTATGAACTGTTTTTAAAAATATGTACAATGTATAAGAAGGAATTTGTGATCTAGAGGTTAACATGTATTTAGACTCAAATTGCTAGAAAGTAATGATGAATGAATACAAAATATGTATGCATCTAGACTATAAAGAGAATTAAGTTTTCCATCTGAATAGGTTAAGGCTATATGATATGCAAACTGTATGAAATTAACAAGGAAAATTTGATCAGCCCAGGAATCTAATAGGGGGATTACATGCCATTAAATATAGTACCTTTCCTCTTTTTGCCAGGAATACAGAACCAGAACCTCTGAAACTAAAGCCTGAATTACTTAGCCTTAGATAAGCTGAAAGAAGCCATTCTATCTGCACCTGTGTTAGGAATTCCAGACTATGAGTAACTTTTCAGCTGTTTGTCAATGAAACAAAAGGTATAGCTTCTGGTGTGTTGACACAGACTTTAGGACAAAGTTATCATCCAATTGGATATTATAGCTGACAATTAGATCCAATAGCTGTGGGGACAGTACCCTGTCTAAGGGGGATAGCGGCAGCCATGTTAGTCCAGAAGTCAGATGATTTAGTTTTGGGATGTCCTTTAACAGTCTATTGCTCACATCAGATAGAAGCACTAATGAGGAAGTTTCATACTCAAGATATTCTGACCAACAAATATCTAAGTATGAAATTATTCTCTTAGGTAGTGAGAACATCCAGTTGGAGAGATGTAGCATACTTAATCCAGCTATTCTTCTTCCTGATTTGCCAAAGAACGGTGAGCCACTACATGAATGTGTTGAGGTAGTAGATCTTGTGGATATGTCTAGGATGGATTTAAAAGACACTCCACTCAAAAATCCAGACTTGGTATTATTCATAGATGGATCATTATATTTATGTAATGGAATCAGATGTACTGGTGCTGCAGTTGTCACAGAATTTGAGTCACTGTGGTATGGCTCATTACCTAGTAATCTTTTTTTTTTTTTTTTTTTTTAGTTTCTAACATAGAATTTTATTGTATTTCCTGTAACAACTGTGTGTGGTAGTCAGAATTCCAGAAAGGTCATATACAGAAGCCCTACCCTTGTGCTGGGCTTGAGTGACAGCACTGCCCCTCAAGCTCCTGAAGCCTTCCCTCATAAGGCACTTGGTGTTAAAAGCTTAGCCAGTAGCTTCCTACTGCCTAGGGAAGGGAGGCCCTGATGGGGGATCCAACTTTAAACATCCTGAATGGAGAGGAGAGTGAGATGAGCAATACCCCCAGAACTATTGGATGGCATGAAAATCATGCAGCTTATAGTGGTGGCTCTATCCCTCTTCTTTGTGTGACCTAAGATATGTCATTTTACTTCCAGGCCTCAGTTTTTTTTCATCTGTACAATGGAGAGCTTGGCTTAGAATAGGTTTAAAGTAATTTGAGAAGAGGCCTAAGCAAAAACTTACAGGATGTTCCAGATGAAGAACAGGTTAACTAAGTGGCAATGACATGGGGCCCAGAAAATAAACTAGAGAGCATCTTTCAGTCCCTGCCAAAACCCCACATATTGCCTGCATTTGGGTCACTGGCCCTACCTCTTCAGGAGCCCAAGCTAGATACCAACTGATCCCCAAAGTGGGGGGCACATTCCCACTCCTAAACTGCACATCCCTTCACTGCAAGTCTAGGATGTCAAAGAATGAAGATTAAAGAAGAAATCATCCCCACTCTCTTTGGCCAAATCCCAATCTGGAAGCGACTCCAGGATCGGAGTGATGGGAAGGGGCCAGATGAACATGGGTAGAGTCTAAGGTCCACCTTCTGGCCTTAGGTAGAGGTTGGGGTTTATGTAAGTGAGGCCAAGGCTGGGCACTGGTATATATTGTGCCCACCCCAATAAACAATATCTACACATCACCGAATCATATCTGTACAAAGGGTGAGGGTAAAGGAGTATTTAGGGATTGGGGGCAAAGTGAGGACTGAAGAGGGCAGGATGTACAAGATGGAGAGAAAGCACTGACTCCATTCTCCAATCCCAAAGAGAAAGTGCCAGGAAGGAAGGGCACTACAAATAGCAGCTCAATATGGAATCCCCTGAAGAGAAAGATCACTGCATTTCCTTAAAATCATCCCTGCACCTTTTTTCCCTTTAGTTCCCGAGGCAGAATGATCTCATCACACACCCCTCACAGGGCAGTAACGAAAGTTTGGTAGAGGACATAAAGGAGAAGAAACCATGGGTTCAGCCTTAGACAAGCCAAGAGAGGGAGCAAATCCATCACTGGCTTCTCCTGTCCAGCATGTCCCTAAGAGCAGCCCCAAAGAGGACAGCTTTCCCCCAATTCTCACAAGCAATAGGTGAAACTTTTCCTGGGGAAGTTACTGAGAGAAACGAGGCATGGCAATGACTGGCCAACCCAGAAACAAAGGGAAGAAGGAGCCTGGGGAAGAAGGGAGGCCTCCTTGATTGTGGTCCCCCAGAAGCTGCAGCACAAAGGTGAAGATGTAGACGATATCCGTGTAGATTTGCAGGGCGCCTGTGATGTATTCCTCTGGGCTGATGGTGTGCTTCCTGTTTCCTAGGACCAGCTGTGTGTCATATGCCAAAAACAGGGTAAAAGCAATAGTCCCAAGGGCAGCATACAGCATGTGGAGCGAGGGTACCTATTTGAAAGACAGCACGATAGCGGTGATAATTCCAGTCACTGTCAACACAATCCCAAGCACACAGAAGAGCCCTGCACATGATGTGAAGTCCACCTTGGTCTGGAAGCAGAATATGGTGACCGCAATGGAGACAATAGCAATGATAATCATAGCCAGGATGACTGCTCTTGAGTTATACATGCTGGCTATGCAGCCAGTCACGAAGCTCATTGCAAAGGTAAAAATGGTCAACAAAATGAGGTTCCATGGGAAGCGGCGCCGAGGTCCCTGGCAGCAGACAAGGGTCAGGTATGTGGCCAGGAAGACAGCATAGGATGCGTAGTAGATAGCCACGTTCTGCCTCACAAAGGTTTTAACAGGTTCCGCAAAGGTGAAAACAGCAATGATGGCAACTGTGATGAGCAACTGGATTGAGATGATGGTGTAAACCTTCTGAATGAAGCGGTGTTGGACCTTCTTGTCCTCCCACTCTCCAGTCCCAAAGCTGTCACTCATTGCGGACTCATCTCCCCCATAGACTTCACCTCTTCCAAAGTTCATAGGCATTGGATGAATGGGAGGCATGGGCTGAGGATATCCAGCTGGGTGCCTAAAACCTGGCTGGGGATAAGCTGGGTAACCTCCAGGGTGGAATCCCTCTGATGGAGGAGGAGGATAAAGAGGGTTTCTGTCTTCATATGGAGGTGGAGCACTGGGGTTCGACATGGCTGCTCAAGATTGAGGGAGCCTCAGCCACCTACACCTGCCTGCCGGCCAAGCTGCGTTTTTCTGGAGGGCTCCCGGCTCTCCTCATTACCTAGTAATCTTAATGCTCAGGGTGGGGAATTAGTGGCATTGAAGCAAGCCTGTCTTCTAGTTGAAGGTAAAAGTGTAAATATTTTAACAGACTCTCAATACACATTTTCTGTTTGCCATACATAAGGAAATATCTGGAAACAACGAGGTTTTTATTACTGTATCGGGAAAACCAACAGCTCATGCAGGAATAATAACTGAGTTGTTGGAAGCAATCCAAAAGCCAAAACAGCTGGCAGTAATTCATTGTCAGAGTCATACTAGTGGTAGAGATTCAGTCTCTAAAGGAAATTACAGAGCTGATATCACTGCAAAGTATGCAGCCCAGAATGCTCCAAATTATGTAATGAATTTAACATCTATTGATTCTGATGATCTAGAGAAAGCTTATGTAGACTCAGATATCCAGAAATGGAAGGACAAATTTGGAGCTAGGAAAGAACATGAGATATGGATTACTGATACAGGAAGACCATTGTTACCAAAAGACTTGTACATCTATTTGTGTCAAGTTTAGTTTGTAGTGCACAAATACCAAAATATTGTTAATTTTGGCTTTGTGCAAAGGGGGAACTATTGTAAGGTAAATTAATAAATTATTTTTTAGGAGACTTAGCAGGCAGGGATGAAGGATTCTAAATGGAATGGGGAAGCAGGAAGTGTGCTTTCTCTTTCTGAGATGGACTCCATGGTGGTTGGGGACAAGTTGTAACTGACTCCTGGGAGACCTCAGAGGAAGTGGAGTTTGTTCCATGATTTCCTGATATCCGGAAGGAGGATTTTGCCTGTGGGAGGGTTAGGTAGAGACTATAAAATCTAACCTGAGTTGCTGGTCAGCTCAAGTTGGTTTAGCTCCCTGACTTACCCAATTGAAGGAGTACTGGCTGAAGACCTGGGAAAGCTGTGCCATCACTGGAGTGAGACAGGACTCTACAGTGAGGATATCCCACTTTCCTTCCCGATCTCCATTGTGCCCTGTCCTGCTATAGGTTTAGTTTAGTGTAGATAAGTCCATTCCCTGCCCCTAAGGCTTACCCATAGACTGATAGAATAGAAACCCCTTTTCCCTCCTTAAACTACAGTTTCCTTAAATTAAACTTGTTTATAAGCCCTCTTGTCATTTACTTGCTGGTTTCACAGACTTCCTGTCTAGGTGGAGCAGGGTGACAATTGAGGCCTAACTGTCACTTCTGTCAACTGTCATTTCCCTAAACAACTAAACCCAGTTTCCCTGGCTTGTTGTGTCCTAGACTATTGTCCATTCCTGTCTCCTACTCACCCTTCTGAACCCAGATAAATATTTAAGTTAACTTCCCCTGTTTTCTCCATAAGAGTATCCACTCCTCCAAAAGGTTTGAACTAGTTCCCACAAACACTGGCCCCTGGGCAGTGCTGAACAATTTGGAAGCTGTGATCAGCCCCTGTGAAAAGCTGCTGGGACAGGAAACCACCCTAAAAGCCATGAAGGCAGGCTGGTGAGGTAGAGTCTGGAGAAAGAATCTAGGAGGGAGTGAACTCCAAGAAGAGAGTCACTCCAAGAAGGAAGTCAGCTTCAAGAAAAAGGGTGGCTCAAAGAAGAAAGTAGGCCTCAGGAGTCACCTTCAGCTCCAGTCATTGCCTTGGGTAAGTGGATAGCTGGTTTTCCTTCCTGTCTTCTGGAGATAGTTTAATTCTAATTGAAGGTTAACAAATCCTGGCTCAGCCAAGCACTGGAACAATATTTAGTTAGATAGGTTAATGTCTTTTCTACTCTTTTGTACTTTCACTCTTTCTACTTCTTTTATAAATAAAAGATTTATAATTTTCATATATTTAGTCAAACCATTAATTTTAATACTTACAGGTTGAGAGTTTGCCTTGGATTGGACTGCTTTTTCCCTGAGGTACAGAGACCATCTGCCTGTGATCCATCTGTCAGAAATCCAATTGGCCAAGGTAATCCCAAGGGTTTGTCAACTGAGACTTTGTGTTATCTAGGAAAGCCAACCTCAGGCTTTAGATAAGGGCTCAAATACACCTGTGAGTCCTTCCTTCCTCTTTGTCCTTTGGTTAATTCATGTTAATTAGTGTAGTTTATAATCAGATACCTTTTGGGGTCTTAGGAAGGAGATATAGGAAAGGCTTGAGAAGATAAGAAGAACAAACCCCATGAGGGGGAGTGTAAATTGGAGGGAGGAGCTATAGCTGAAAAGATTTAGGACTGTATTTATAATTTCCCTATCCTTAATAAACTTGGTTTTAATAATTTCAAGGGTTGTGCTTTACTGGCCCGGGGGAAGCTCCTAGGTGGGTTTTATCATCTCTCATCCATCAGTATTCTTATTTCAATAGGCAGTCCTTAAACCCACTTTCATTGAAATTGGCTCAAAGAGGAAATAATATACACAATCAGTTGGATATAGAAATCTATCTTACCTTACTCACCCAACAGGGATATAGGAAGGGAAGGGAATAAAATAAGGGTTGGTGGGGCCTGAAAGAAAGGATAGGGGATTGGGGGAAGTAGCAATCAGAAGTGAAACACTTTTGAGGAGGTACACGGTTAAAGAAGGGAGAGTGAGAAGGATGAACAAGGGGAAAAGTAGAATGGAGGGAAGTGCAGGGTTAATAATCATAACTATGTATGTAAAAGGTATGAACTACCATAAGCAAATCAAGGAGGCATAAAACATTTTACCTGACAAATCTGTGGATATGGGAAGAATTTATGTCCAAACAGAAGATAGAAGGCATTAAAGGATGTAAAATGCATAATTTTGATCACATTAAATTAAAATGTTCTTATACAAATAAAACCAATACAATGAAGATTAGAAGGAAAGCAAAAAATGGGGGAGGGAGGATGGCAGGGGGAGAGAGGATAGGAATTATGAAATTCTTTCAGCAAATTTCTCTGATGTATAAAGGGTTAAAATTATGATTGGACTAAATATTTAATAGGGTGGTCACCAGGAATTTAATTAATTAATTCCAAATGATTTTTTAGCAATTTGTTTATAAAATAGAGGGAAAGAGGGAAAGTATAGAAATGACAAGAGGGCAGAGTAAGAGATCTAGCTTAAGAGCTAGACTATGTGCTCAAGCCCTGGCTTTACTCCAGCAGGGCTCCAGAAGCCCCAGCCAGAGAACCTAAAGGTCAATTAACAAGGGTTTTAGCCTCCCAGGCCTCCTCCCAGACAAGGGGCCCCTCCAGAGGCTAGTACCTCTAGGAAAGGGTGTCAGCCTTTTTCACTAACCCACATGGTAATTCTAAAGAGAAATATAAAGCACTTCCTTCATATTTATCAGATTGGCTAATATGATAGAAAAGGAAAATCCTTCATATTTATCAGGTTGGCTAATAGGACAGAAAAGGAAAATGACAAATGTAGGAGAGGATGTGGGAAAATTAGGACACTAATGTATTGTTGAAGTTATGGATTCAACCATTCTAGAGAGCAATTTGGAACTCTGTCCAAAGGGCTATAAAATTTGGTATGCTCTAAGACCACTACTAGGTCTATATCCAAAAGATTTTTTTTTAAATGGAAAACGGCCTATATATACAAAAATATAGCAGCTCTTTTTGCAATGTTAAATAATTAGAAATTGAGGGGAACAGGAGGTCCTAGGTTCAAATCTGGCCTCAGACATTTCCCAACTGTGTGACCCTGGGCAAGTCGCTTGACCCCCATTGCCCACCCTTACCGCTCTTCCACCTATAAGCCAATACACAGAAGTTAAAGGTTTAAAAAAAAAAGAAATTGAGGGGATATGAATAAATTGAGAAATGGCTAAAGAAGTTCTGGTATATGATTGTGGTAGAATAGTATTGTAATATACGAAATGACTAGCAGGATTCTTTCAGAAAAACTTGGAAAGACTTACAAGAATTGATGCAAAGCGAAGTGAACAGAATCAAATAGTATACACAGTAACATCAATATTATATGATGGTCAATTGTGAATGATTTAGTTATTCTCAGCAATACAATGATCTAAAACTGAAAGACATGATGAAAAATGCTATCTACCTTCAGAAAAAGAATTTATGAAGTCTAAATACAGATCAAAGCATACCTTTTTAAACTTTATTTTTCTAGGATATTTTGTGTGTGTTTTCTTTCACAACATGACTAATATGGAAATTTGTTGTGCTTGACTACACATGTATAACCTAGATCAGTGGTTTCCAAACTTTTTTGGCCTACTTCCCCCTTTCCAGAAAAAATATTTCTTAGTGCCCCCTGTCACATACTATCACCGCCCCCTTACAGTTATTCACACCCCCCCCCCCAATGCACCTGTGGCCATCACCACCGCCCTGGATCGCGGCAGCACCCACCAGGGGGTGGTGGCACCCACTTTGGGAATCACTGACCTAGATAAAATTGGATTACTGTCTCAGAAAAGGGGAAGAAAAGGGAGAGAGGGAATTTGGAACTCAATAATGTTTAAAGCAGATATTAAAATTGTTTTTACATGTAACTGGAAAAAAATGTTTTTACATATAATTGGGGAAAAATTTTTTTAAAGTAAATTAATGCCAAAGTCGCCTGAGCTGAAATAAACTATGAAGCTTAGGGAATAAATATTTTAGTAAGTTATTAGTTTTATTTAACCATATGTGCAAAAAATATAAAGGAAAAAATTCAGTGGAGTGAAGATTAGTTCTATAGATAGCTAGAATATGAAATTCTGGAATTGAGCAAGTAAAAGAAGGTTTAGGAGAATAATGTGAAGGAAATAAGAAGAGTTTGAGAGAATTTTTTTATTGCCTTGAAAGGAGATTGTGAAAAACTATGTGTTTTGTGTAAATTATAGTAATGAAATTTGAAATTCCCACACTCCAAAGCAGGAAGAAGGAAACTCAAAGCTATCTCCTATGAACTCCTATCTTATCTCACCCATGAAGCAAGTAAAAGGGTGGGGACAAGCCCTTGATTAGGCTCTTTGAATGATATGAAATTAAATAGAGAAAAGTTTTGGGGAGCTGGGATTAAATTGATAGTCATACATTTTCAATCTTGAAGGGCTGCCAAAATTTTTTAAGATTGTAAATGCTGCCACTGATAATTATAAAACCCAGATATGATTTGGTGGAAATATATTCTCAAACTAAATCAGAATGTGATCTTTTTTTTTTTTTAACCTTTACCTTCTTTCTTAAAATTGATACCAATTTTGGGTTTCAAGGCAGAAGAGCTTGTGGAACCTAGAGGGTCAGAATTAAAAATCCAGACCCCTGTATAACATTATAGTGAAACAGGCTTGTCCCCAAGAATTTCAAACCTATAGACCTTTGGTTTCCAGATCCTAACCCTTGCATGATAAAACAGCCTTATCTACAGGAACTCCCACCTTGCAGACATCCCCCTATCTACAGGAATTTTTTTTTAAATCCTTACCTTCTGTCTTGGAGTCAATATTGTGTATTGGCTTTGAGGCAGAAGAATGGTAAGGGTAGGCAATGGGGGTCAAGTGACTTGCTTAGGGTCACACAGCTGGGAAGTGTCTGAGGCCAGATTTGAACCTAGAACTTCCCTTCTCTAGGCCTGGCTCTCAATCCACTGAGCTACCCAGCTGCCCCCATCTACAGGAATTTCAACCTTGTAGACATTCTGTCCCCCAAGATCCTGCCACCCTCCCTGCTGCCTGCTCATCCTTAAATATTCGGCTCCTGCACAGCTCAAGGTCCACATCAACTTGTCACCATGAGTCCCTAGCCTTAAGCTAGACAATAAAGTCCCTTTGCATTTTGCATTGCTGGCTTCAGACTCATTTTTTGGGATCTACTGTCTGGGCACTTCAAGCAGTAAGGATTAGGCAATTGGGATTAAGTGATTTATCCAGGGTCACACAACTAGAAAATGTCTGAGATCAGTTTTGAGCTCCAAACCTCCCATCTCTAGGGCTGGCTCTCTATCCATTGAGCAACCAAGCTGCTCTCCATAATGTGATCTTCTTAAGTGTGCTCCCATAATAGGTTGTCATGGATTATAACTTAATACAAGACTTTCATTTAAAAATCTTTAGCAATGGATTAGCTGGAAATAAAGGACCCAATGATATGAAGAACTTGAAATAAAAGACCTGTGTAAAATAAAAATAAATAAAATAAAAATTGAGATTCTGTACAATACCATTTGGAAAATAAATCCAGGTATAATTGAGTTTTTTCTGTTCTCAATTTAAATGGGATGTGTCTTCCTAGTAAGACTATTATAAGTCAGAATTTACTCTATGACTTGGCATTAAGACAAAATGTTGGGGAAATGCATGGACCAGGGAACCTCTGTTATACTCCAATTTCAGGAAATTTACTAACTGGGTAATTTTTAAATAATTTGCTTTATCTCAGTTTGCTAATCTGAAACATGGATAAAAGTAGTATCTAAATGACACATGTAAAACCCAGTGAAACTGTTTGTTGGCTATAGGAGAGAGGTGGGAGGAAGGGAAGGAAAAAACATGAATCATGTAACCATGGAAAAATTTTCTTAATCAATTAAATAAAATTAAAAAAAATTAGTATCTAACATAAATTTCACAATTCATTGTTTTAGAAATATAGAAACTTAATAACTTAGAACTTAATTCTCCTTTAATCTGAATTCTTTTAAGAGTAATGTAAAAATGTTTGAAAATTGTTCATTTAGAAATACAATGGATAATGATAATATTTTTACTGTGAATTGGATATAGCAGAGTTCTCTTTAAGATGCCCTCATCTATGAAATATAGAGATCTTACCAGCCTTCTACCTAGAATAGTAGAGTAAGGAATTTTAATAATTGACTTAACAATAACAGCTGTGAATTTAAACCAGTAAAGCCTTATAAGTATTTCCTAGTAATTTTAATGGGAGATGATTTGTCCTTTTTTATTTCATTTTCAACAAGATATATCTTACTATTAGGATAATTTGTCAAAACTTATTATTACTTGCTGTCTAAGAAATAGAAATGTCTTAGCCTAAAAGTTATATATATGTAGTAGGAGGGTGGGAGCAGGTTCCAGTGGATAAAGTGCTGGGCTTAGTCAGAAAGAGCTCTAAATTCAAATCCAGCCTCAGACACTAGCTGTGTGACTTTCGGTAAATCACTTAACCCCTATTTGCAACCCCCCCCCCCCAAATGGTATTTAAGGGCAGCTAGTTGATTTAGTGGATTGAGAGCCAGGATAATAAGAGGAAGTCTTGGGTTCAAAATTGGCTGCAGACACTTCCTAGTTGTGTGACCCTGGGCAAGTCACTTAACCTCCATTGCCTAAATCTTACCACTTGGAATCAATATATGATATTGGTTCTAAAATGTGAAGAAAGGGTTTATTCAAAGATATTTCATTTTCCCAAATACATGTAATAATTTTCAAAATTTTTCTAAAATTATATGATCTTGTCAACTTGGAATCTAGAAACTATAGTCTTGAGATCTTGAGAGCCCCAAGTTTGTAGCAGCCAGAGGTCTGAAGACCTCAAGTTTGACCTTGTCACATGAGAATTTATTGGGAGGGAAGTCCCAGACTCAGAGTTTCAGACTAACCTTAAAGTACTAGGTGGAGCTAGTAGATTCAATCAGATGCTAAATACCCTTTTTGTCCTAGAAGTTTCTCCTTTTGTATCAGAGTCCTTTCCCAGGTGGCCCAGCTCTTGTCTGGCTTTTTCCCTTCAGTATCCTTTGTAAGGTAGGCACCTAGCTATAGATCCTTTCCCAAGCCTGTCAGTGTAGAACACTCCCATTTCTTTGTAGCCATTATAAAGCCAATCAACTATACCCCTGTCCTCCTTGTCCCAAAAGATATACAAGTTCCCCAATTTTCATGGTTCCTTAGAATTGTTATCTATGGTGGTGGCACTCCTAGGAACCAGTACCCAAAGTAGCTGGGCCTTGGGCTCTCTGTGGAGACCTAAGAATTGTACCATAATCCCTCTCCTGATTATAAAGACTTGGTTTTTCTAACTATTTAATAGTTCTGGGTTTTTTTCAGTTTAACAATCTAAATGATCTCCTTCCCTCCCTTCCCTCTCCCCTCTGGGAGAGAGTAAGTAATTTGATCTGGGTTATACATGCATTATCATGCAAAACACACTTCCATATTGTTTATTATGATAAGAGAATAAGAAATGGGTTAAGATGGCTGCAGAGTAATAGCTGAAAGCACCAAAGGAATAATGAACTGGAGGAATTCCATGTGAACTGGAATGACCTTCAGGAATTGATGCAGAATGAAAGGAGCAGAACCAGGAGAACATTGTACACATAGACTGTGGTAAAATCTAATGTAAAGGACTTCTTTACTAGCAGCAATGCAGTGATCCAGGACAACTTGGAAGGGCTTATGAGAAAGAACACTGTCCACATTCAGAGGAAGATCTGTAGGAGGAGAAACACAGAAGAAAAACAACTGCTTGAACATATGGGCTGTTGGGGGTATTATTGGGGATGTAGACACTAAATGATAACTCTAGTCCAATTATCAATAATGTAGAATTAGGTCTTGATCAATGATACATGTAAAACCCAGTGGAATTTTGCTTGGCTAAGGGGGGCTACAGGGGTTTGGGGAAGAGGGAAAGAACATGAAATATGTAACTAGGGGGAAATATTCAAAATTAAAATTAAAAAAATTAAATAGTACTACATCAAATGTTGTTTAGCTAAATTATATTTAGCATCTTATGAATTAGACTTCTGAAATGCTCAAAAAGATTATATCATAACCCAGATAGAATTGCTTGCCAGCTCCAGGAAAGGGGAGGGAAACAATTTGGATCATATAACTTCAGAAAACTTCTGTGGAAATTTATTACATGTAATTGATAAAAATAAAATCTTTATAATTAAAAATAAATAAAAAATTAAAAAATAGAAACAAATCAAAAGGGTTACATCTTTCTCTAAACTAGCCTCCTAAGTGAAAAGGCTTCAATCTTATTAACTATTTGATTTAGAGTGCACAGTAAACTATCACTTGTAAAAACTATGAGACTGTAACCAATTCCTAGTGCCCAAAAGACTTAAAACAAATTAGAATGATTCATATATTTGTAAGCCTTTAAGAATCCTCAAATATGACAATATTTCAATTAATAGGTCTTCTGTAATAAAAACTTGTGCTAATTTATTTAAGCAAATTTAATGGAGTGAAGATTGTAGACTGTAGCTGACCAGCAATTACAAAATATTCTTTCGTGGACTGTGAACCTGAAAGGGAAGTTGGGGACTGAGGGAAATATGGGTGGAAAGTTTAAAGATTAAGGTAGGGAAGACACAGAGAGGGTAAAGAGAGGCACAAAGACTCAGGATACTTCAGCCTAACATCAAGCCTGTTCTGTCCAGCCCTGATGTTGGCAGAGTCTCTTGACTGACCGGATTTTTATTGAGGTTACAAAGAATGGGGGTTGTGATATAGTTAATCAAATAGGTGACACTGCAGAAAAATTAGCATCATATCAGTAATCAATATAACAAGATACAAGAGCCTGACCCTATAAAGGTAAAAAATAATAAAGGCTGATATAATAATATAAATTAGTATTTTAATTAAAGCCATGCTGATAGATAAAGTCATTAGACCACGCGCTTGTAAGAATTCAAAACTACCGCTCAGCCATTATTACCTCCAGTCTCTTCCTGAGTCTGCTGGCCAAGAGGCCACTCCCTCCTAACCCAGGAGATTTTAAACTGTTCTCTGCGTGGAGATGTAGGCATCCCCACGCCCAAAGAACCGGAAAAGGAAACCTGTTGGACCACGGGAAATGTAGTTTGATAATTTCCATGTGTCCATAGAAAATACATATACTTTTAGATGTCATCTCCCAAATTTCACTTTTACAACCCTAAGACAATGGAGTTGCCAACACCCAGCCTAGAAGTTTCTTTGACCCTCTGCACACTGGCCCTATCTGATACAAATGCTAAATGAGTGCCTATGACATTATGAAGAGACTATAGAGATAAGCTATCCTGTCTTTCTGGACTGCAGCCTTGGGGAGGGGATAGACTACCACAAGATTTGAGTCCCAATACAATTCAAGGATCCAGAAATCAAGTATGTGTGTTACAATTAAGAATGATAAAGACTGATATAATAATAGAAATTAGTAGTTTAATTAAAGCCATGCTGATAGGGATAAAATCATTAGACCACGCACCTGTAAGTATTCACATTGCCTCAGCCATTTTTACCTTTCGTATTCTGTGCTCAGGTAGCTAAGAGGGCCACTTCCTCCTGACCCAGGAGACTTATCCCCTCTCTTACATCATCATACTTCCTGTTTGCCATAAGGAATCATGGGAAATGTAGTTTCAAAGTCCCCACGTGTCCATAGCAAATATATAACATACTTTTAAATGGCATCTTCCCAATTCCAAATATACATGTGAAATATTAGAGATATATCCATAAGTCTGGTACATGAGCACATTGCACATAAGAGTCAGCTATTGAATGCATCTCTAATACTTTCATGATCTATATATACCTAGAACCCTACATAGACAATATTAAAGACTAGAAGAATTGAACTAGTAGAAAAAAGTAGAACTGGATAAGAAAAGAAGAAAGTATACGGCTACAGAAGGGACAAAGAAAAGAAGAAAAAGTACATAAGGGACTAGAGAAGAATGGGTAAAAAGTTAAATGAAAGTTGAGATCTATTTGCACTAAGTGTGAATAAAGAATTTGAAAATAAACAGTTTTAGAGTTCTGAAAAACTACACTTGAGAAAACATCTGATCCCACTGAAATGAACAATAAATCATTGTTTAAATAATCATTCAAATTGAAGAGTTTTTAGAGAAATGTCTCTTTGACAAGTATATTTTCCTTTCCAAACCACTATAAAATTACAAAAAATTTTTCTAAGACTTCAAGATGTTTTAGTTATCAATTAGTTCATAGATATTTGTTTGATAAAATTGTAAAGATTTTTTTAAATCTTAAATCTAAAGGCCTCTGTAAAAGTTAGTGACTTTCCCTGTCCTGGCCACAACCATAAAGTCTCAGTGTAGGGACAGATGTGTCTTTTATTTGCTCTCTTGAAACATACTGGTACAGTTAAGATGGGAAAATAAGAGGAAGTGATTTGACTTTTGGGGTGATTTAAAGAAGTGCTAGTAAAGAAATAATTGTGGAGATCTAGGTTTGCTACCATGATTTTTTTTTAACATGAGTTAACTGAAAACAGTAGACCCTATGAAAATTGATATTTAAATATTGCCATTGATATTTATAAATCAAGAATTGATTTGGTTGAATTTTTTGTTGTAAGAACTATGAGATGCTTTCATTTACAATGTGAGATGTTTCTTTTTATTAGGGAAATTAACATCTCAGAATGCAATTTGTCACATTTGCAGCTTGTAAAGGTAATAATAACTATAGGACCCACCTCCTAGGGTTGTTGAGAACCATATAATTGTAAAGTGGCTTACCAGAGCTCTTGGCTTGAGCAGAAGACAAGCAATGTCCACATCTTATAGGAATTAATTGGACAAAATATTTCTTCTACCATGCTCTACCACTTAAAAGGGTACTTTTCTAAATTGTCATTGGCTCCATCATTTAATCTTTTAAGACTGGTGTTCTCATAAACATCTCTTTCTAGCCTTTTATGCACACTCCACATGGAATCTGCATTGTTAGCCTTATCACAAAAACATTCAATTAAATTTCCCTCACTTTTTCTAAGCTCTAAGTACACTCTGGTGCTAGTTAAGTCTATGCAATTATGTCAAGCAGACAGCTATTCAGTTGGCTCACATAAATTAACACCAAGCTTTGAGGTCAGGGGAGAAAAAGAGGAAAAAGAGTATTCCAAGTCACTAGCCTACACTCCCATCTTGGAAAAGAGGGACCAGCACTATTCCTTCAACTCCCAGTACTTGTTCTCTAGCCTTAAGTGCTTGAGACCCAAAGAGAACTGAGACCAAACCCTTATTGACACTGAAAATCTACCTGAACTCATTCCTCAGTGACAAACTCCTGTCTGCCTGTACTGTCCTCATTCCAATGATTCTAAACTATTCAAACCCAATTATCTTCCTCTGTTATCTGATTCCTTATTCCCATCCCTCAGATTCCTGTAATGTCATTTTCTGAAGCTAGCCACCCCTTCTACTGTGCCTTCTATGCTCTCTCCTTCCAGTTAACAAATTCAGTTTCATCTTAAATCTTTTCCTTCTTCACACTCCTTCTTTCCTCAGTGAGTTCAATGCCTAGCTCCCAAATATTTCCTCCTCAACTCCTGCCATTTTACTAGAGGACTTCGACATATATATTGATATTCCCTCAAACATCCTAACCTCCCAGTCCCTCAATTAATTCATTTCCCATGGCCTGCTCCTCGACCTGGAGGGGAAGGAAGGGAGCAGATGGGTGGTACAATGGATAGAGCACCAGATTTTGAGTCAGGAAGATCTGAGTTCAAATTTGGATTCAGATCCTTACTAGCTGAGTGATCCTAGGAAAATCATTTAACCCTTTTCCCCTCAGTTTCTTATCTTGCAAAAAATGGGAGCAAACAGAGAAGGAAATGGCAGACCACTCTAATATCTTTGCCAAGAAAACTTCATTGATTAAAGCAGTGATGGTGAACCTTTTAGAGATGGAGTGCTGCCCCCCCCAGTCTAGTGCTGTGCCCACCCTCCCAGAGTCCAAGTGTCCCACTCTGCCACCCCCCTTGCCTTCCCTTTACCCCAGATAGGGGAGAGAGGAAGTGCTCCCATTGGGCTGCTGGGCAGAGGGGCAGAAGAAGTGAGGAATGTCTTCAGATGCATGGAGAGGGAGAGGAGATCAGCTCTGCCCTGAGTCTCTCAGGCTTTCTAGTAACAAACTGGCAGGCGACTGCAGGTATGCCCACAAAGAAGCCTCTGTGTGCTGTTTTTGGTACCTGTGCCATAGGTTTGTCATCACTGGACTAAAGTCATATAGAGAGTCTGCTCAAATGAATAACAACTCTTCCTCCACAATCTAGCCATCACTCACAAATGTACCACTTCCAAGTTATAAACTCTGAAATTTCCTTATCTGATTACAATTTATTGTCATTCCATCTCTCACTCTGCTTTCCTGCTCTTAACTCTGTTCTTCATCTATACTCTGACCTCTGATTTCTTAGTTCTTTCCCAGTTATAGTTTATTCCCTCTTCCCCTAGTTATAGTTTATTCCTTTCCCCATCTTGACCCCTTGGCAAACCAATTCAATTAATACATTGTCCCTTTCTTCTTATCATATGACTAATCTTGCCCTGCCTGGACAGAGATCACTCCAATAATCTGTTGCCTTCTCTCCTCTTACGTGTGCTACTGAAAAAAATCTGAAAAAAAAATTATGAAACCATATGGGCAGATTTATCTTATATAACCTCACTAGGCCTTTGCTGCCACATGACAATCTTTTTATACCTCCATCAGGGAGGTATATAACTAACTTCACTCCCTACTCTTCACAGTGGTTCTTCTAAATCTTTTCAATCCTCCTCAAATCTCCTATGTTTTTCCCATCCCCACGTCCAGCTGAAAATTACCTCATCTCTTATTTGTCAGATGCCTTCTGTTACCATCTCCTTTCTCACAATCCTCTCACATGAGGTGGCCCTCCTCCTTGGCAAGATAACCCCCTCTATTTGCACTATTGCGCTTGTGATCTCATTCCATTCCATCATCCCTGTCAGCAGGAACGGTTTTGGTTTTGTCTTTGTAGTTCCATTATCTAGCAATCAGTCAACAAGACTTATTAAGAGATTGCTATGTGCCAGGCATTGTGTTATACTCTGAAGATACAAAGAAAGGGGGGAAAATGGTCCTTTCCTTCAAAGGTTTCTATTCCAAAGTGGGAGGGAGGCTATACAGGGTATTCAGGAAAGACTAGCACCTCTGATGTAAGGGCTTGCTGAACCCTTTTCAGGGCTCCTGTACACCTCTCACTCAACTCTCCAACTCTCACCTGTTACTCCAAAAAGCTTCAGCACATTCAGCAGCTGCACCCATTAGCTGATGGGCTAAACCAGGCTGAGGGTTTAAACAGGCCTCAAACCCATTGGTGAGTTGTTGGGGTGTCTACCCCAAACATGTGAAGACACTACCCCTTCCCCCACTCCCCCCCCCCAACAGGCAGATAAGAGGAGTTTGTTCCAATGGCCATGAAGGCAGAGGAAGCAGGTATTGTGAAACACTCAGAGTTTGGTCAGACATTAGAGATTTCAAGGTCATCCACTGTTTCCTGGACCATTGTTAGTTATCTTGTCTTTTGTATTGACAGTGGACTTTTTTTTTTAACACTTTCCTTCTGTCTTAGAATCCATACTAAGGTAGAAGATTGGTAAAGGCTAGACAATTGGAGTTAAATGATTTGCCCAGAGTCACACAGTTAGGAAGTGTCTAAAGCCAGATGTGAATCCAGGTCCTCCTGACTCTAGGCCTGGTACTCAATTCAATGTGCTACCTAGCTGCCCCTTTGACACTGGACTTTGATGATTCTGGAAAAGAGAGTGTCTGATTACTTTGTGCAACTTTGCCTCACTTAGATCTAATTTATGGGCAACTCAAGACATTATTCTGTGATGTCATAGGTCCTTTTCTAAAACAAAGGATGAACAACAATTCCAATGGGAGAGACAAAGTGGAAACAATTGTGAACATATGAGATAGAGACAGTGTAAATGGAGATAATCTCCAAGAAAAGACCCATTGTGGTTGGGTGAGTTGGGAGAATGAGAAAGAATAGGAAAGAAATCTCAAAGAAGGTGGAATGTGAATTGAGTCTTTTTTTTTTAAAACCCTTAACTTCTGTGTATTGGCTCATAGGTGGAAGAGTGGTAAGGGTGGGCAGTGGGGGTCAAGTGACTTGCCCAGGGTCACACAGCTGGGAAGTGTCTGAGGCTGGATTTAAACTTAGGACCTCCCATCTCTAAGCCTGACTCTCAATTCACTGAGCTACCCAGCTGCCCCCATGAATTGAGTCTTGAAGGAAACCAGGGAAGCTAATAGATAGAGGTGAGGAAGGAGAACATTCCAGGTGTGGCTCTAATTTTAGTACTTGGTATAGATGCAATGTTGGTACAAAATGGGCACATCTCCATATGGGATGGAAACATTTGGTTAGTAGGGCAGGGTTATATTTAATGGACTTCAGAAATCCACCAAGTATTTGGGGCCTAGACTTCATGGCTGGGACTTTTTATGTTCTTAGATGATGAAGAAATTGTGTCAGAGAAGTCAGGGCCAATCGGATGCCAAGAACAATTTTGTTCTAGGCCTACCCTATGTTGTCTGAATTGGGGAGTAAGTGAGGGCCAGAAAGGAAGTTGTATCAGAAAAACTGAGGCCAATCACATTATCCAATTAAGTTTAGGGCACATATTTGATCTTCTTTTTTTAAGCCTGCCCTAGTTGTAGGTGGGAGGAAATAAGCTACATCAATGTCATGGAAACATTGGTCCTATCACATTGAAGACAATTAGGGAAAAGGAGAATTAGGGAATCAGGAGACAGGGCATTATGAGCAACCAATAGCAAGGCCAGTAACACTGGACTGTAGATTATGTGTATGTGATGTAGAAATTAGTAATGCATTATTCTTAAATATAGTAAAAGGGAAATAGTTATTAATATCTCCAAGATCAATACTCCTAGACCTCAGTAGAAGTTAGTCTTTTCTATCCCCTGATGATTGCCTCACCTTCATCTTTAATACAAAAGCTTCCTAATCCCCTTTGGTCTGAGAAACACCCAAGGTCTTTATCATAGGAAATGTTTCATTTGATTTTGTACTTTAAGTTGTTCTTAGACTGAACAATAAACCCTGAAGTACACAATGGCCAAATCTTAAGTACCCTTTTGTCTTAGAAATTTCTCTCATCAGAGGCCTTTCCCTTGACCACCTGGTCAAGCCCCATGGCTGGAATGATCCTTTTGTGTCCATAGTAAAGTATCAGTCTCTCTCAGGTAATCCAGCCCTGAACTCCTCCACTCTCCTCTGTAAAGCAATTCAATTTAACATTCCTGCCTTTTATTTCTGGATTAAAACCTCAGTCTCCAACCCTCGACCATTTTCTTAAAAATGTTAATTTCAAGGATGGCTTGAATGTGTAAAATAAGTCTACTTTATTTTCCTAGAAGTTAAGAATGTTTCTGTAAATCAGGGGTCATTTTGTCTGAAGTCAATGTCTTGAGACATGGTCACATATCTCTCTCTCTCTCTCTGTAAATCTGGGGAATATTGGCTCAGGTCTAGGGTGTGAGACATTGCTCCACATTTTCTCTCTTCCAATAAAATATTTTCCATTTTAAAGATGGTTTCCTTGATCTCTTTGAAAAGTGGCTAAAGAGGGTACATCTAGTTATTTTCAAGATCCCCTTAGACTTTCACTTCACACATGTGGTAGTGAGGGATGGAATGTTGTGTAAAATGTGCTAAGAGAAGACCAGTTTGACCAAAAAGTAGAATGTGAGAAGGAAAGTCATGTGAGTTATGTGTAATAAGGTAAGCTGAAGGAAATTATGAAGGAATTTAAATGCCAAACCTAGGTCTTTGTAATTTCTCTTAAAGGAACTAAGAAGTCATTTGGAGCTTTTTGGAGTAGGAAAGTGACATGATTAAATCTGTGGTTTAGGAATATGACTGATATGGCTAAAGTTGAGAAGAGAAAGAATGGAGGCAGGCATCCAATTTCAAGACTATTGAATGAGAGTGATTCTGGTGTAAGTTGAGAGAAAGAGACAGAAATGAAGATATTGTAGGATCTGTAAGAGTTGGCAGCCAATGACATAAGGAATGAAGAATAAAGATACAGAGTTCAGGATGCCTTCAAGGTTGCAAATTGACTAGAAGAACTAGGATGCCCTTGACAAAAATAACAGATTGATATATGGGTCTGAAATAGTAACTGTACTTGATGGTTTCAAGTCACCAGGTCCAGCTGAACAGTGAAAAAACTGAAGCATGAGATCATGTTCTAGAATTTTGCCAGATATAAAGTCAAGGCATTTCTCTCATATTCCAAGATCATGCAATTGACTGTGGCATAACTATAATACATTGAAATTGTCACTTATAATGACTCCCAGTCTCCATTAGGGCAGGAAGGGTTGCACTTTTTGGTTCTCTCTCCCTTAGGGGAGGGTAAGGGAGGACAGAGTTAGCTAAGATGGCAGCATAGCAGCAGGAGCCTTCTGAATCTCTTCTGACCAATCATTGCTAAGTGTCTCAAAAGGACAGAAATCAAAATGGGAAGAGTAAATCAGAGAGGAGAGGGAAAGAAAATGAATCAGATAAACATGGGAAAATATAAAAAAAAAAATAGGTGAGGGTGAAGAAAGATGGTATATAAAATATAAATATAAAAATTCATTGTAGCTTACATTTATCAAGATCCTGCTACATCCTGTTCAATGCTTGGGAGAAAAAAATATTAACTGTATGTGGATGTTCAAGGGCAAATGGCTTCATCTCAGCCTCAATTTCCTGAATCTCTAAAATGGAACTGAAAAGTTTTACACTGTCTCACAGGGATGTTGTGAAGAAAACACTTTGTAAACCTTAAGGCACTACAAAATGTAAATTATTTATTGTTACTGCTAATAATAATAAATAACAAGTTCGAGATTGTAATTTCTCAGCATGGGGAATTCTTATTGTGGGAACTCCCTCCACTGATGCAGAATGGCAACTCATATTTTAAGCTATTTTTTTCTGGAGAAAAAAGGGGGACTTAGTTGCTTTGGTCATTGAGAAGTGACTTGTCACACAGTATGCTTATTTATTTATTAAAATTAAATTTTACTTATTTTTCGATTTTCAAATATTCATTTTTCCTCTCTGATTCCCTTCTCTTATCCTCATTTAACCACAGCGGCAAAAAAAGAAAAACAACAAATAAGCATAAGTCAAGCAAAACAAATGTGTATCTCGTTTTGCATATTTGTCCATCACCATTAAAAAAACCAAACCTTGCCTTTTGTCTTAGAATCGATACTGAGTATCTGTAAGGGCTAGACAACTGGGGATAAGTAAATGTCTCCAGCAAACCCCCTCCCCCTCTCCCAGCAGAATTTTGGCTCAGGGTGCCCGGAAGGCCTCCGCTCGCTAGGGGGAAGCAGTGAGATTGCGGCGGCGCCCTCCCGCGCTCGCCACTCCCGGTGGGCTCCCGCTCCAGCTGCTGGTACTTCCGGTCATCGTTGGCCCGTGTTATAATGGCTGCTACCTCTGCTTAGCACCGTGTCTCGTATCTCCGTCTTTGCGATTCCATATCCCGGAAAACAGAGACGCCGTGGCCTATCCTCTTGCCTACCCTCGACGCGGCGCCATGGGCCGGGAGTCACGGTAAGTTGAAGGACTTAGGGTGGCCGCAGGGAGGCGTATTCGAGCGAAAGTGAAGGCGGCGGCATGAGGGGCTTTGAGGGCACTGCGAGGCCCGGGGTCCGAGGCGGCCGCGGGGCCGCTTTGCCCCGAGTGTAAGACGGGTCCCACAGCCATCACAGAGCGGGACACCGCCCGCGGCCCGCGCCCCTTCCCGGGCTCAGCTCACCTGGGCGGCCCCGGAGTGATTCCTTCTCGCTGGCGGAAGGCCCTGTGGCTCTTCATTGTCAACTGCTGGAAGTTATAAAAACCTCAAGCTCCTTAGCCTTGAATTCTTTGCTCCAGAAAAGCACCCCACCCCCTCACGCTTGCTTTTAGCCTCCCATCCACTTTTCTCATTTTATTGTAGATTATGCCTAGCTTTGGTTCCTCTAGATTAATGTATTTAAGGGCCCAGATTGACCGTTTTCGTTTTTGTAGCTCCAACTTCCAGACCAGTACTGTCCCTTGAGTGAATTGAATAGAAAAGCCTTCTTCATCAATATCAGCCACATAAGGGAATCATTTCCCGAACTGGACTTTATGTTGCTGGTATTTGTATGCGTACTTTGGTCACCTTAGGGCCTGAAGACGTATGATAGTTATTAAATGAATGATTCAAACTATTTCAGGAAATATTTATTAAAGGTGTGCAAGGTACCATGGTTCCAACAATGAAAATCAACACAGTTATTGCAGCCTAAAAGAATGAATGTGCATCCATGGATTGAGCACCAGTTCTGGAGTTGATAGGACCTGGCTTCAAATCTGGCTTCTGATGCTTCTGACCCTGGGCAAGTCACTTAGCCCTAGTTTGCCTAGCTCTTTTCTTTCTTAGGGTTATTTCTAAGACAGAAAGTATGGGTTAAAAAAAATTGTTGCATTAAGATTGAAGTGCCCTTGTCAACTTTATGGTTTTTCCTCTAATGTTCTCTGGTAAAGAAGATTTAATAAACTTCAGCGACAACAACGAAGAATGAGTGTGTGCCATCTAAAGAGATGTCCAGTGGTGACGTT
Source organism: Gracilinanus agilis (assembly GCF_016433145.1). Lineage (NCBI taxonomy): Eukaryota > Metazoa > Chordata > Mammalia > Didelphimorphia > Didelphidae > Gracilinanus > Gracilinanus agilis. The sequence goes on from NC_058131.1 coordinate 431,418,222, forward strand.
TGGTGGGATAGGCTTTACTCAGGATTGATTTTTCCTTTATTTTTTCCTTTGCTTTCTGCTCCCAATCTTTCAAGTATTTGGGAGATAATAAAATTTCTTGGATCAGGATGATGAGATTCTGTCAAAAACTTTAAATTATTGATGGTTCTAAAAGTAAAGATAATTATGCTTGTTTTCTAGCAGAAATTTAAAGGACTTGTATATCTAGGGGACAGTGGAGAACTATTTAAGTTCCTTTGGATATCATGTTTTTATGACAAGTAGTGATTCTTATTATCTGGCTTTAATTTTAGTTATAATACAGTACAATCATCTTTATAATACAGTAGTCTATGTAGGCAAGTTAAATGTGTTCACTAATTAATCTTAAAGAAAAAGTTGACAAATGCATTTTAGATGAATATCCTCCCTAGGCCCATTTAATTAATATGGATTTTGAGTGGCTTACAACATTAGATGTGATATAAAATAGAACAATTAGAATAAAAATAAAAACTAGTCAGGAAAATTGGAGAAATACATGTTTTTAAGCATCCGAAATTAATTGATGACATCAACAGGATTTTAATTTAGTCAAAACTAGATCTAAAGCAAAAGAGGAATCCTAGTACTTCTGCCTATAATGGACTGGATGCACTGAGACTTCCTGGAGTGTTACCATTGGGAAAGGAAATGGCCATTGATAATCTTTCAGATGTTATAACACCCTGAGACCATGTTCTCTGCATGCCAATGTAACCTGGATGTCTTCTTAAACTGAATATGGCCAAATCGAACTAGTTATACTTCCCTGCCTCCCCCAAACTTCCCCATTTCTATAAATGACATTGCTATACTGCCATTGACCCAGATTTGTCATCTTGATGTCACCTTTGACTCTTCCTTCAATCCCAAAATCCTATCATTTGCCAAAACTTGTAATTCCTACCTTTTCAGCATCCCTTGGGCTTCTTTTACTCTCCACTCACATTCTCTATGCTAGGTTGGGTTTTATGACCTCTCATATAGCCTATTGTAGTTACCTCTTAATTGAACTTCATATTTTCAACTTCTTCCTCTCCCTACTCCCCACAGCTGACAAACTGATATTACTAAAACATAGATCAGACCATATCCCCATACCCAGAAATTTTCAGTGGTTCCCCATTGCTTTGAGGATAAAATATAGTCCTTGCCTTTACATTTAAAACTTTGCACAAGGCTTCTTTCTACCTTCCTAGACTTATTTTATAGCATTTTTCCCTACAGTTCTATCTGTTCATTATAGTCAAAATAATCTGCTAACTTTTCCTTGTATGTTACATTTCACTTCTTGTCTTTGTATACAAGTGGGCCTCTTGGTTTCTCACCTTGCCTTGTAGAATCCCTAGCTTCCTTTAAAGCACAGCTCAGGTGGTACCTCCTACCTTAGACAGTTCCTTATTCCCTTCAGTTATTAGCATTCCCTCAGTCTTGAAAATACTTAGTTATATTTTGTGCTTATTTGTGTCCATGTTCTAACTTCACTTTCTCCTATATTCATCTAAGGTCCTTGAAGGAAAGCCATTTCATTTTTCTCTTTGTATCTCCAGTTCCTAGCATAGTGCTGGTATTATAATAGTATTTAATAAATGCTTGTTGATTGATTAGTATTAATGCTATGTACATAGTAAGTGCTCAGTGAAATTACTATAAATGAATGTTCTATCCCACCACGTAAGACTAATCAGTGAAGGAAAGAGCAGGAGTAAGAAAATCCACTTTAAAAAAAATAAATGTTCTCTCTCCTCATCCTTCCAGATGTTACGATTAAAAATGATAAAGACTGATATAATAATAGAAATTAGTATTTTAATTAAAGCCATGGCCATGTTGGTAAAATATATATGACCTCACCTATCTTTTATATTTACCCCTGGAGCCCATCCTCTCCACATGTCAGTCAGCCCTTCAGGAAGATCAAGAGACATTCTTTTGGCCTTCCTCTGAATTTAAACTGCCCCCTGCCTGGGGACCTTTGACGTCCCCACGCCCCAAGAGCCATTGGAATCATGGGTAATGTAGTCTCAAAGTCTCTCACATGTCCATAGGGAGTCTGTTAGACACTTCCCTGAATTTAAAACAAACACAGAGAGTCATCCCTTATATCAAATAAGAAGGATAGGGAAGGGGTTCATTAAAACTAATCAGTGAATAGAATGCCAGCCTGGAGTCAGGAGGACCTTGGTTCAAATCTGGCCTCGGATACTTCCTAGCCCTATGGCCCTGAGTAAGTCACTTAGCCCTATTTGCCTAGCCCTTTCTCTTCTATCTTAGTTACTAAGATAGAAAGTAAGGATTTACCAAAAACAAAAACCTAACCAACATATGGAAAAATCTTGGTGGTGTTTCATGCCCATAGGCTGCCATCTCTGCCAAAAAAACAGGAAGAGATTCCTTCTTGTATATATTGGCAACAAAATTCCCAAATACTTCTGAGGCTTTCTTCTCTCCCTTATAATGATAATTATTGTAATAGAATTCATGTGCTTTACTTACATTATCTCATTATAATCTTAATATGGCTTTGTTTCATTATTTATTTATTTGTTTGTTTTAGGGGTATTTTTCCTTGTTTGCATGATTCATTTTCTTTCCCTCCCTACTCCCACAGCTGACAAGCAATTCCATTGGGTTGTACAAATGTTATCACTTGATACCTATTTCCATATTATTCGTTTTTGCAATTGAGCAAATTTTTAAAGCCCAAATCACATACCCATATATACATGTGATAAGTGATGTCATATGTTTTGCTTTTGCATTTCTACTCCCATAGTTCTTTAGCATTCTTTTACATAAGTCCTTCAGGAGTGTCCTGGCTTGTTGCATTGCTACTATTAGCAAAATAATCCATTACATTGGATTTTTCCATAGTGTTTTACTTTCTGTGTACAATGTTCTTCTGGTTCTGTTCATTTCACTCTGAATAAGTTCATTGAGGTTCTCCCAGTTCATATGGAACGCATTTATATCATCAATCCTTATAGTACAATAAGTTTCCATCACCATCATATACCATAATTTGTTCAGCCATTTCTCAATCGAGGGATTTTCCAATTTTTTGCCACCATAAAGAGCATGGCTATGAATATTTTTGTACAAGTATTTTTCCTTATTATCTCTTTGGGATACAAACCCAACAGTGGTATTGCTGGATCAAAGGTATGTATTCTTTTAAAACCCTTTGGGGATAATTCCAAATTGCCTTTCAGAATGGCTGGATAACTCCATAACTCCACCAGCAATGCATTAGTGTCACAATTTTGCCACATTCCCTCCAACATTTATTATTTTCCTTTACTGTCATATTGGCCAATCTGCTGGATGTGAGGTGGTACCTCTTCATTGTTTTTATTTGCATTTCTCTAACTATGAGAGATTTAGAATACTTTTTCTTGTGTTTATTGATAGTTTTGATTTCTTTATCTGAAAACTACCTATTCATGTCCCTTGACCACTTGTCATTTGAGAATGGTTTTGTTTTGGTTTTTTTTTTAGTAGAATTGACTTAGCTCCTTATAAATTTGAGAAATGAGACCTTTGTCAGAGGTTTTTGTTATAAAATTTTTTTCCAATTTGTTGCTTCCCTTCTAATTTTGGTTGCATTGGTTTTGTTTGTACAGAAACTTTAATATAATCAAAATTACTCATTTTACATTTTGTAGTATTCTCTATCTTCTATTTGGTCTTAAATCCCTTCCTCTTTCCCATAGATCTGACAGATATATTATTCTATGTTCACCTAATTTGTTTATGATTTTCCTTTTTATATTTGTCATTTATCCACTCTGAGTTAATCTTGGTATAGTGTGTAAGATGTTGATCTAAACCTAGTTTCTCCCATACTGTTTTCTAATTCTCCCAGCAGTTTTTGTCAAATAGTGGGTTCTTGTCCCAAAAGCTGGGATCTTTGGGTTTATCAAACACTATCTTGCTACTGTCATTTACCCCAAGTCTATTCCATTGATCCACCCTTCTATCTCTAAGCCAGTACCATATAGTTTTGATGGTCACTGCTTTATAGTATACTTTGAGATCTGGTACTGCTAGGCCTCCATCCTTTTTTTTTTTTTTTCATTATTTCCCTTGATATTCTTGATCTTTTGTTCTTCCAGTGGTTTGGTTAGTTTGATAGGTATAGCACTGAATAAGTAAATTAATTTAGGTGGGATTGTCATTTTTATTATATTAACTCCTCCTACCCATGAGCAATTGATGTTTTCCAATTGTTTAGATTTAGTTTTATTTGGGTGAAGAGTGTTTTGTAGTTATGTTCTTTAATTTCTGAATGTCTTGGCAAGTAGATTCCGAGGTATTTTATCTTGTCTGGAGTTAATTTTAAATGGAGTTTCTCTTTCTAACTCTTGCTACTGGGTTTTGTTGGAAACATAGGAATGCTGATGATTTATGTGGATTTATTATGACTTTATTTTAGAAGTATTATCATCTCCATGTTATTGGGGATTTCAGAGACAGTAATTATATCATTATATCTCTTTTAAAATGTGTCAGTTTTTATGTATATGAATTTTCAGTGGAAGGCATTGGACCTGGTTCTTAGTTTGGTGTCAAGCAGGATAATTAACTGTAGTTGGTTGGTTTTATGTATTAGCCATGTAATGGAATTTATGTGGGTTTCATTATTTTATATATAATTTATATGTAATATAAACCCTAACCTGACCTGTGTAGCTAGTACTAAGTATCAGTTCTAAGGCAGAAGAGTAGTAAGGGTTAGGTAATTGATGTTATGTGACTTGCCCAGAGACGCAGACCTAGGAAGTGTCTGAAGCCAAATTTGAACTTTGGACATCCTAACTCCAGGCCCTGTTACCAATCCACTGTGTCACCTAGCTGCCCCTCCTGATCATATTTTTAAGACTGTGAGTTATTTGCAAATTGTTAAGCTGTGTATAATAAAATGTACTTTCTTCTAGCCTCACAGATTCATAAACTTCTCCCTCACTCCATGTAATCATTTCAGTTACCAAATTTTGTGTTTTCTACTTCCCCAACATCTCCCACATCTTCCCTTTTCTTTCTATTCATACAGCCACTTTCTTAACTCAGATTCTTATCACCTTTTGCTTGGACTATAGCAGTGGCCCCCTAATTGATTTCCTTATTTCACATCTCTTCCTATTCCAATCTGTCCTCCACAGAACTGCCAAAATGATTTTCCTTGAGTGCAAATTTGATCATATCTCTTTCCTATTTGATGAACTCCTTATTGCCTCTAGAATAAAATATAACACTAAGGCCTTAAGGAACCCTTCACAACCTGATACCCCAGACCTGTGTAGCTAAATTTATTACGCATTATTTTCCACCTTCTTTGGTCCAACCACCTTTGCTCTGTAAAGGTGAAAATTAATGGTTGGCTAAAATATATGAAGATTATAAATAATAGTGGTGGTTGCCAATTCGAAGTATTATTACTCAAAGTTGAAATGACTTTAATAGTTTTTATTTTAAAAAGATGGAAAGAGTGAAAGCAGAGAAATACAAAAGGGTAGAGAAGACATTAGTCTATCTAACTAAATATTGCTCTGGTGCTCAGCTCAGCCAGGACTTGTTGACCTTCAACAGGAATTAAACTCTATCCAGAAGACAGGAAGGGAAAGCCAGCTATCCACTCACCCAAGTTCCCTCAAAGAGGCTGGTCAAGACAACTTGGACTGAAGGTTATTCCTGAGGCCGACTTTCTTCCTTGAGCTGACCTTCTTGAAGCTGACTTCCCTCCTGAAGTCCAACTCCTTCTCTAGCCTCAGAAATTCAGGGCCTTTTATAATGGGTTCTTGTCTCTTCCCCTTTCACAGGCGCCAATCACAGCTTCCAAATTGTCTAGCATTCTCCAGGAGGCAGTTTTTGTGGGAACCAGTTCTCACTTTCTGGAGGGGTGAATGCTCATCAAAAAGGTTCACATATTCCTGGCTGATTTATGGTTTGCAAACTCCTCCACTTAGTTCAAGCTTTTGTTGATTCAATCAAAACTTAGACAAAGAAGAGTTAATCCTATCTTCACAATCTAGAGAGGTACTAAGTAGGGGTACTTAAGTTATTGTTAACCAAAGTATTAGCTTCAACTAGGCAAAGAGAATAAGGGATTCCCTTTCACAAGTGTAAACTCAAAGACAACAAAGAATTCTCTTTTACAGTTTCTCATACACAGCACTTCATCACCTGCCTCTTTGCCTTTATATTGACTGTCCTTCATTCCTGGAATTTGCTCTTTTTCACCTCCACTTCTTAGAAGCCTTCATTTCCTTCAAGACTCAGTTCAAAGAATAACCTTCCCACACAAAGCCTTTCTTGATTTCTGCAACTGCTAAAGTTCAGTCTCTCTCTTAGTACTTTGTATTTAGCTGTCTCATTTATTCTGTATGTACTTTTTTTACTTAATTGAGAAATATCAACAACAGAAATAACTGACTATAATTTCATTTCAGAATTTAATCAATGTAAAGTAATTGTCCAAATGAAGAGATGGAGGCATAGAAAATGTCTCAGATCTTATTAAAAGCCCAAAAAAGTGACTGAGAACTTTATAACTATTGACCCACATTACTACTCTCCAATCTATACAAAATCTTTATATTGAATTATCTATACAAATTTGAGGACATCCTTAATGTGGATATTAGTGAATTTTCATGTGATATAAATATAAGCCATTCTTTCCCATTCTCATTTGACTAAAAGATGTAAAGGATATGAGATCCCATTGTACTTACTGTTTGTCGATTACAAAATACATATTTTGTAGAAAACATCACCTTATAGATTGTTTTTTTGCTTTTTTTTTTAAAACCCTTACCTTCCTTCTTAGAGTAAATACTGTATATTAGCTCCAAGGCAGAAGAGTGGTAAGGGCTAGGCCAGGGGTCGGCAACGTATGGCTCTTGAGCCATATCTGGCTCTTTTGAGGGCCAGATATGGCTCTTTCTGCAGGAGCCATAAAGTCAATTTTTTTCAGGCACTGTTACAGGAGCGCACACTGTGAGCACTGTACGGCTCTCACGAAATTACATTTTCAAAAATGTGGCGTTTATGGCTCTCATGGCCAAAAAGGTTGCCCACCCCTGGGCTAGGCAATGAGGGTTAAGTGACTTGCCCAGGGTCACACATTTGGGAAGTATCTGAGGTCAGATTTGAACCTAGGACCTCCTGTCTCTAGGCCTGGCTCTCAATCCACTGAGCTACCCAGCTGCCTCCTAAAAGATTGTTTTTTAACAAGATGTCTCCTATCCATATATTAAGCTCATCCAATATTCCTTGGAAGATACAGCAACATAGATATTTTCAGTGACTTTATGATAACAAGAGAGGAATAGGCAGGGAAACATTTGATCACTCATGGAATTCGCTACTGTGACAAAAAAAGATCCAGTGCAGAATCCATGTTGGAAAGACATGCTACAGTTTGCAGATAATATGTTAATATGTTAATTACACCAACCCCCAGAACATTATTGAAAATTGAAAATTCTGAATGAGATCTGTACTCCCTTAAAGAAGTTTAGTTTGTCCATCCATACAGGAAAGACTAGGGTGCATTAAGAATATCTATTGCCTAGATTTCAACATTCATCTTTTCAGACAACCTATAGAGATTATCCAAAGGTGGCTAGGTCTAGAGTTGAACAGGAGGAGTAGATTGGTCTGTATTGCTTTTACTGACTTTTATAATATGGATATTATATGATGCTGCTATATGATAAAAAAAGAAATGGAACACCACCACTGTAAAGATAAATTTTACACAGAAGGCAGTGCCAGCTACAACATTTTAAACTCTCCACGCTACCTTTCTACCTCATCATTCAACTGAAACTGTTCTGTTTAGAGTTGTCAGTGATGTCTCTTTTTGAAAATTCTGAACTTGGCAGACACTGAAAAAGATGAGCATTTCCATTAACAGAGTAAGAGGCTTTATACATGAAAGTGTGAGTCTTACATTTGGCTCTTTTAAAATATATGATTAAATCAGCATACTATTTTCAAAGTTGATTTGCTTCTCTATTTACTATTGACCTTCCTTCAGTCTGCAGGCTGCCCTCCAGTCCTGGGATTCTCTTTTTCCCCACTTCTGCCTCTTTGAATCTCTGGCTTCCTTCAACACTCAGCTCAGATAATACCTTTTGTAGAATACTTTCATCCAATCAATTATTTATTTATTTGTTGCTACGGCTTCCAGAGCCTTTCCCACTAATTATTTTCTTTAAAAGAAAACCCTTTCTTTCTTAGAATCAATACTATGTCTTGATTCCAAGGTAGAGAACAGTAAGGGCTAGGCAATTGGGGTTAAGTAAATTCCCAAGCTATGAAGTGTCTGAGGCCAGATGTGGACCCAAGACCTCCTATCTCTAGGCCTGGCTATCAATATACTGAGCCACCTAACTGCAGCCTTCTTTTTATGTTATTTTTTATCTATTCTATGTAAATCTCATGTCCCTATTCATTTATATGTCATTCCCCTATTAGAATGTAAGCTCCTTGAGAGTAGAGGCTGTCTTACTTTTCTTTATATCCCTTAGTATGATATCTTGCATTTTAAAAAGTGGTTGTTAACTGAGTAAAGAGAATCATCAAGGAATTATATGGACTTATCATGGATTTAGAATGAAGGTTGACAATTAGATGGTTCAAGTTCCTGTACCCTTATAACATGAAGGGGAAAAAAGTAGAGGGACTCCTCCATGCCAGACTTTCTATAAAATTAAAACAGTTTGGATTAGGTATTGATGATTTGAAATCTCTTGGTGGGAATTCTCTTGTCACTGAAACTATTAAAAATTTGTATACCTGGTATACTTTGTCTTCTCCAATAGAACATAAGCTCCTTAAAATGGTTTTAATCCCTAATTAATTAAAAATCCTTAAGATTGTTTCATTTTTTGCCTTTATATTACCTTAAACTGGTACAACTTAGGAAAGATGGATAAAAGTACCCCTTCATTTTTAAAGAATAGAAACTATGCCTAGAGAGATTGAGACCTGTCAAATATTACATAGTAGCATAGACCAAGTCTCCTGACTTCTATTCCAGTGTACTTTTTTTTAATATTTGTTTTTACATCTGACTGTCTTTTTTTTCCCTCTACTTGGTGAGCCATCCCCTTTTTTTTTTTTAACCCTTAACTTCTGTGTATTGACTTATAGGTGGAAGAGTGGTAAGGGTAGGCAATGGGGGTCAAGTGACTTGCCCAGGGTCACACAGCTGGGAAGTGTCTGAGGCCGGATTTGAACCTAGGACCTCCCGTCTCTAGGCCTGGCTCTCAATCCACTGAGCTACCCAGCTGCCCCAGAGCCATCCCTTGTAACAAAGATTTTAAAAGAAAGATTTAAACACAACGAACCACAGAAACAAGCTTGACTATATTTAATGATATGCAGATATCTTTCTCCATCTTTGCAAAGAAGAAAGGCAGTACCTTTTTATCTCTTTTACTAAACTTAGTCATTATAACTATATATTTTTATTCTTTCCATTATATTGCTGTAGTCTTTGTATTATTTTATTTTCATAAAAAATAATTTTTATTATAAACATATCTAAAGAAAGTTAAAGTTTGATTTATCTAAACAAAAGCAAAAAAAAGTTTGTAATCTGGTTATAAAATAATATGGACTATTACTACCTATTTTTGTTAATTTAATACTATTAAGAACTATTTAGGTTGTATAAATTATATTAGATTGCTTCCCTCCCAAAATTATATTCTCTCTATTGATTATACATGCTTACATGATAATCAGCTGTTAATATGTTAATTCCTTGTCCTCATTCCTTTAAAATTAATGCCCAAAAAAGTAGTCTTTCTAATAATTGTACTCTTTTTATGCTTCAATTTTGGTAAATGTATTAATCTGTATTGTTAAAACTGTAGGCACTACAGGAAACGATCTGCATCCCGGGGTCGATCTGGAAGCCGATCTAGGAGTCGTTCTCCATCTGATAAAAGAACTAAACGTGGAGATGATAGACGCTCAAGAAGCAGAGACCGAGATAGAAGGCGAGAAAGATCAAGAAGTAGGGATAAGAGAAGGTCTAGATCTCGAGACAGAAAACGCCTAAGGTTAGTGGTGATACTTCAAAAAGGATGTGATAAACTAAAGTTAAGTGTTCTACGGGTATAGAGACTGGACCTTTTCATTGTTTGATATAGGGAATTCCCAAGTATGGAAACTGTAAGGGCAAGCTCATACCTTCCCATTCAATTTATAAATTACTTTGAGAGTTGTCTGGAGCACAAAGAGTATTTATCCAAAGGAGAGATTTGAACCTACATCTTCTTGGACTTAAATTAGGCAAGTAGTTTACCAGCTTAAAATCTTATGTATTCTGTTATTTGGAGATTTTATAAGAATATCTTATAAAGACATTTTTTAAATACTTAGTTCCTTTTTTTAGATAAGAAACTCTTAGATATTTAAGTCCTTTTAGTCCCTCACATAGAGGTGAGTCTCACCAGAAAGATACCAGCACAAAGTTTTCACAGCCACCTGGCTGTGAAGTTCAATAGCTAGAGCTGGCCAATTTCCCTTACCTAAGAGAGTTCCTATACAGATCAATAAGGAACAGGTCTCTACCCTCCATCTCACAAAAGCCAGCCCACTGAGATGCCTTGAGGTCTGGGAGTAAATTACTTTAGCTTGAAAGCTGGCTGACCTTTGAAGCCTGAAGTCTAAGAATGGTTTCATATAGAACTTGCCACAATTCAAAATTAATTTTCTTTATTCCTCCCTCTGATTCACTGGGACATATTATTCTCCCTGTGAATCATTCCAGATATTATATATATACATTTCAGGATTGGCTTACCATGATACATAAGGACCTTAAGGTACTGTACATTTTATGATGTACATAACTATGATGCCTGGCTATTTCTTAATATGTTAAAATTGATAAGTGCATTGACAGATAGCCCCATTCAGGGGCACTCCCCCTTTTGGCACAAGGATCTTACAAATAAAATAAAATAATACACATAGGAATGATCATATCCATGAAAGATATGTGACCCAAGCTCCACTGTTCCATTCATTATATCCATGGACTCAAGAGTCTCATGATGCAGCCATCTGATTTCTGGGGACATTTTCTATTACTGTCATCTTCTTCTTAGGTCTTTTGGAATCATGCATGGCTCTCAGAGCAGTTTCTCTGACAGATTTTCTTTTTCTGGGCTGTAACTGGTAATATCTTTCCCTAAAATTGCTTGAAAAATAAATAAACACAAGTTAATACAGTCACTAAAGTTTTGAATTGCCAGTAACTAAGTTGTATGGTGAGAACTAATTCAAACCTTAGGATTCTGAATTTATTAACATATAGAATAACTTTAGAGATAGTTTCTCTGGTTTAAAAAAAACGATAAATATCTATTTCTACAACTTAACATCAGAACATGCTCAAAATAGGTTATTTTTAAATGAATCTTCCATATGTGGTACCCAAACCCCTGGTACACCAGAGCACCTGCACCCCTCCCCAAACTACTCCCCACCTCCACTATACCCATATAACTGTATTAAACATTTACTCAGTCTCTTAGTAGGTAAATTACATTGTAGTGTAATTTATTGAGTAAACCCACATTTGATCATCTCCTCTTGGAAGGAAAGTGAGATCACTCCATTATAGTTCGTTTTCCTATAAGCACTGCATTCTATCCAGTAGATATTAAAATGTTATATAGGTATGAGTTATTAGCATAATTAATAATAGCTAATCACTAACACTTATATATTATTCTGTGCCAGGCATTATGCTAAGCACTTCACAATTATTATCTCATTTGATTCTCACAATAAGTGGTAAGAACTATTATTTATCCACCTTTTATAAATGAGGAAACTGAGTCAAACAAGTATACTGATTTGCCTAGGATCACATAGTAAATTTCTGAGGTCAAATTTAAATTCAGGTCTTCCTGACTCCAGACCCAGTGCTCTGTCCATTGTTTCAGTTAGCAGCCCTCATGTTACCTGTTTTATCAAAGATCATACTCATTAAATGCTGATAATATTATGATATTAATATTTGTGCAGCTTTGTTTTGCTAATAAATGTTTTTGTTGTTAACCACCCTATCATTTTCTTTTATATTTTTGCTTTGCAAGTCTATTTCTAAGTCTCTCTATATATATTTTTTCTTCCCCAGAAGGATCAACATGACCTGGATGTCTAGAGCCAATTTAATTTTCTGACTGGATCATATTGTTATTTCCCTTCCTGTGTTTTCCAAAATCTATTCCTTTTCTTCCCCTTCTCTTGTCATTGACTTGCCATAGCATCCCTTCCTTAATTCACCTTAACATTAGAGCTGTAATTAGCATAATAATAGTATACTATTTTTATAGAAACTTCTTGATAGTAATTAGAAAAAGGTTTTTTTCTTGTCTAGTTGCTTAAAAGATACAATAATATGAGTTGGTTGGCACTGAAGCTATCAATTTTATTCATGACACTCAATGATGTTGGTTAAAGGGAAGGGACAGGGATAGAATCTGTGATTTCATTGTTATAGGGAATTCACAGATGAATAAGCTCCCTTGACCAATGCAAGTTTTTCTGAGGAACCTGATCTTAAAGAGTTGTTTAGAACACTGTGAGCTTAAATAATTGGCCCAGATAGGATGACAGCAATCAGTCAGCAGGCTTTTATTAATTACTTACTGTCTGCCAGACCCTATGCTAAGATCTCAGGATACAAAGGAAAAACAAAACAAAAGACCAGACTTTGCTTTCAAAGAGCTCACATTCTAATGAGGGGAGACTGCATGCAAAAGTGTGAATCATTAAGCATTTTTTAAGCATCTACTCAAAACCAGGCATTGTACTAGGCAAATGGATATAAAGAGAAAGGCAAAAGGCAGTTCCTTCCCTGAAGGAGCTCACAATTGAATGAACCCAGGCTTGCTTCAAGGTCGGCCTTCTCCATTTTGTTAAGCCTTTTCTTGGTTATTATAGATTGAACATAATTGGAGAAAAGAGTCTGAAGTAACCACAGGTTTCAAATGACATGCTGCTAAATTGATAATTTTTTACCTCTTTCTTAGACGGTCAAGAAGTAGAGAGAGAGAGAGAAGCAGAGAGCGGAGACGATCTCGAAGTCGAGACAGGAGACGGTCAAGAAGCAGAAGCCGAGGAAGAAGATCCCGATCCTCTAGTCCTGGCAAAAATAAGAAAGCAGAGAATAGGTAATATTCTTATCCAGCATCATTCTAGCTTAGAGCCAGGTCATTTTTCTCATTCCTTTAAAAAAAAATTTCTACTCATTTGTTTTACCCCCTATCAGAAAAGCATGAATATTAAAAATATGTGAATAAGAATATAAGAAAGAAAATGCAAAAAGACCAAATAAGCACAATAAAAACAAAAAAATGATTATAATAATCTTTTCCCTTGTTCGGTCACTTGTTAAACTAAACATTTGAACAAAGTCAGCATATGTATCTAACATGAATTTTATTGTATTTATTTATGTAGTTTCATTCAGTGTGCATATTTTTGAATCTTTTTTGCTGTCATCTCATATCTTTCCATATTTCTTTTTTTTTTTTTTAAACCCTTAACTTCTGTGTATTGACTTATAGGTGGAATAGTGGTAAGGGTAGGCAATGGGGGTCAAGTGACCTGCCCAGGGTCACACAGCTGGGAAGTGTCTGAGGCCGGATTTGAACCTAGGACCTCCCGTCTCTAGGCCTGGCTCTCAATCCACTGAGCTACCCAGCTGCCCCTTTCCATATTTCTTTTTAATTCTTAATGTTTTTATTAGGTAATTTTTATTATATAATTTTTTAACTTGTTTTCCTAATCATTGCATACATAATCTGTTTTTAGATTTTGCTGTTACATATAGTGCTACTTGACATATTTTTCTACAGATTAAGTCCTTTCCCCCCATGTCAGGAGAGTTAAACTGAATAGTGGAATTGCAGGATTATAGGGTATGAATATTTTCTTTTTTTCTTTTTAAGCCCTTATCTTCCACCTTAGAATCAACACTATATATTGGTTCTAAAGCAGAAGAATGGCAAGGACTAGGCAACGGGGGTTAAATGACTTGCCCAGAGTCACACAGCTTGGAAGTGTCTGGGGTCAGATTTAAACCTAGAACCTCCCTTCTCTAGATTCTCTCTCCACTAGGACCTCCCTTCTCTAGCTCTCAATCCACTGTGCTATCCAGCTGCCTCCTATGACCATTTTCATGATGTTTATTAGATTAATTCCTTGTTATTTTCCAAAATGATTGAACCAAAAACTATTAGCATTTTATTTTTCCATGATAATGCTAAGCCTCCAAAAGAATCAGTTCTTTTTCCTAAAAAGTGTTAATGCCCAAGGAACCAAACAAGTTACCAAATGTACCATTTCCATTTAAAAATTGGAAAATCCTGTCTTGTTAAAGGAACTATCTTGTATCATTTAGGTAGGAGTCCAGAGTAGGAAACTCAAGGATATAAACAATATCATGTGAACATAGCCTCCCTTGCCTCTCCAGAAACATATCCAGTCAATATCTTGAGTAATGTAATGTAATGACTACTGCAGCAGTAGGCTATCCGTCAAGTATAAGGTTCAATGACTTTATTATATTGGGCTAGCTTCCTTGGCAACTAGGAAGCTGCATCAACAGATACATGGATAAATCAAGCCTTTGTGACAAAATAGCCTATCTTTGTAACATGGACCTAATTGATATTGCTCCTACTACATTATGCCTTTAATTTTTCTTTGTAATGATAGTTGGTGTTAATTTCATTATGAAAGATTATGAGATCTTTAAATATATACATCTGAAATGGATGGCTTCATCACTTTCAGTTCTTTTTAACCTATATTATTAATGTATTTGGTAGACAAATTTATGAAAAGTAGGTTGTAAAAACTTTGGTTTGGCCTTTGAATTATGTTATCTTTATTTAACTACTTGGAAATTTGTTATGTAAATGTGTAAAAACATTTTCATATGAATGTCCTAAAAAGCATATAGTTGATCTCAGATTAATATGTCTTCTTTTTTTCTTCAGGTCAAGATCTAAAGAAAAAACAGATGGTGTAGATGTTTCTAAAGACAAGAAAAAAGAAAAAGATGACAAAGAAGAAGAAAAGGAAAAAGATGTTAGCGTATGTATGCTAATTTATAACCAAAAGTATTATTAAGCTGCTTTCAGAATGACAAGAGAGAATAAACTAAAATTTATTTTTCACTCCCTTACAGAGAAACTAAAGTTTATTTCATTTGGGTGTCACAAAGATCATAAGATCAGAGCTAAAAAGCTGGAAGGACTTTAGTCCACCTTTCTCATGTTACAGATAAGGAAACCGAGTCTCAGACTAAGTGACCTATCTAGAGTCACAAAGGTGTATGGGATAGCTGGATTTGAAACTGAGCTCTCTTAATTTAAGCTCAGTGCTCTTTTATATTTTAGCATCTGGTAAACCTCTTAAGTATTTTAATGGCTACATACTTTATTTTAAAGTAATTCTAGTTACCTGTTTTAGGAAACAAGCACCAAGAGTTAGTTTTGTAGTTGGATAGATGACATTCATGGAAATGGCCTTTTCATTTATACGGATAATTGTGGTTTACTCGCAGCTTTGTAGTGGGAAAATAAGGCTTTACATGGAGGCAACATGAGAAGAATGTGTAAATTCTAGAGTATGATTCTAATCTGAATTTAGGTGAAACTGTTCTGGTAAATTTCTTTGAACTTTAAAGTCAAATTCCTTAGTTGAAGAGACTTTTAAACTAATATAATTTAGTGTGGATAACATGTTCCTCATGTTTGTTTAGCAGTTTTGTTATGGCTACCATTGTGTACAGTACTTTTCTTATGTTGTAAACACAGTTGGTATATGTCACATGAAGTTTAATTAGCAACTCTTTTCTATTTTAGAACTTTGATCAGAATAAATTGGAAGAAGAAATGAGAAAACGGAAAGAGAGAGTAGAAAAATGGAGAGAAGAACAGCGCAAAAAAGCAATGGAAAATATAGGAGAATTGAAAAAAGAAATCGAAGAAATGAAGCAGGGGAAAAAATGGAGTCTTGAAGATGATGATGGTATTTTCTTAATTTGTTGGCTTTACAGCCAGTTTGTGAATCAAATTAATAAAGCATTTAAGAACATACTATATGCTAAGCAGTTGATATACTAAGACAAAAATGAAAATTTTTTCTTTAAATACTTTTTTTTTTAATTCCCTGCCTTCTGCCTTAGAATTAATACTAGGATCAATTCTAAAGCAGAAGGAAAAGCAGTGATGCCTAGGCAACTGAGCTTAAGTGACTTGCCCAGTGTTTGAGGCCAGATTTTACCCGGGACCTCTCAATTCCAGGCCTGACTCTCCATCCACTGAGTCACCTAGCTTCCCCTAACTTACATTCTATTGAAGGAGATATGTACAAAATAAACAAGGTGGTGTTAGGTTGGGGGAGTGCTAGCATTTAGGGGAAATTCTGAAAGCCACATATAGGTAGTGCTTGAGCTGAGGCTTGAAAGAATTGAGAGAGTCTAAGAGTACATCCTTTGCAATGATGTGGGTAAGGGAAATAGAGTAGGGGTGAGGAATAGCAGGAAGGCCAGTTTGGCTTGATGGTAGAGTGTAAAGAAAAATAAGGTGGTTTGGAACCAGACTGTGGAGGTTTTTAATTGCCAAATAAAGGAGTTGGTATTTGATCCTAGAGATTAGAAGGAGCCATTGGAGTAAATTTACTAAATAGAATGACATGACAGACTAAATGTAAGATAGATTGGAAAGCAGAGAGACTTGAGGCAGGAAGACCAATTAGCATTGGTTGTTGCAGTAGTCATGAGGTGATGCACAAGGATAGTGACTATGTGAGAAAAAGGCAGATGGGAATGGAGATATGGAATTGTGGAGGAAGGGATAAGACTTGATAATGGATTGGATATCTAGGGTGAAGGTGAGAAAGTGAATGAGGAATCAAAGGTGATTGAGTATAAAACTATATGCATAGGAGGAAGATGGTGCTATCAAGAGAAATATCAGGACATAAAGGAGAGATTTGTTTTTGGGGAAAGATAGTAAGTTCTGTTTTAGACATGATAGGTTTGAGATGCCTAAGGAACATCCAGTTTAGAATGTACAGTGAGTAATTAATGACAGGAGACTTAGAGTTCAAAATCGGCTGAATATATAATTTTGGGAGTTGTTTACATAAAAAAAGAGCTAAAGAGATCACCAAACTAGAGCATAGAGAGAGAAGGACTTAAGACAGTGCCTTAAGTTATGGTTACCTTTGGGAGGCATGATATGGATGATGTAGCAAAGGAAATTTAGAAGTTATCAGAGTAGAAGGAGAATCAAAAGAACATTGTAACAAAAATCCAGAAAGAAAATATTCTGGAGAGAGAATGTGGTCAACATTGTCAAATGTTATAAGGAAATCAAGAAGGATGATTGAGGAAAAGGCAGCAGATGTCACTGGCAATTTTGGGAAGTTTTAGAGTAGTAGTTGTAGAGCTAGAATTTTTGTCAAGAAAACCCAAATGGGGTCATGGAGAAGTTCATGATTGAAATGACTAAACGACTACTATAAAAGGGCATTAGAAGTTATATATACTACCTGCCTTATTTTCAAATAATAATCCAGATATAGTTTAAGTAACTATCCTGGGTCACATATGTAGTATCACCAATGGGATTTGAATTTAGGTCCTCTTATTCTGAAGCCACTGCACTTTCCATTGCACCAAAAAACAATTTCAGTTTAATTCTTCTTCAGATCAGAAGCCAAATGTGAATGAGAGAAAAGGAAATGCAGGCAATTATAGACTAAATAACTTAATCTGGGGATTTGGCTGTAAAAGGAATAAGAAATATTAGACCAATAGCTAGACAGGATAGTAGGGTCAAATGGTAGAAGGAACTATGTTTGTAGGTAGCAGGGATGGACCTGTTAGAATGGAGGAGATTGGGAATTAGAGAGAGAGGAGGAAGGTGATTAAGTCTGCTGGAGGAGATGGAAAAGGATGAAATTAATGATACATGTAGGCAGGGTTCGTCCTTGATGAGAAAGGCCACTTCAGGGGTTGGAGTAAGGATGAAAAGTATGTTGATTTCAGTGGGCTTCAAAATGTAGAAAAGGGGTGTCAAGGAAGTTCACAGTAAATAGTTTTTATTTTCTGAGTAAAATATGAGGTAAGGTCCTCAGTTGAGGATGAGAAGAGGGGTTGATGGTATGTGAAACTTACTGTTGGAGATATTTTGAAACAACCATTGTGAATTAACCAGTCAACAGTAGATAACATACCTTTATATTGGACCCAATCAGCACAGTGGGAGTAGTAATAGAGGAGGATGATACAGAGTTGTACTTTGGTGAAGCATGCCTGGTGACAGGACAAGAGAGCAAGGAATCAGGCTAGGAAGCATGTCCTGTTTGTTTAACTGTTAGCTCAAAGGTCAGTTTTGGGAAGGAAGAAAAGTAAAGCTAGAGTAGCACTGATAGATTTTCCTATTAAATTCACCTTTTAGATTATAGATAAAAATATTCAATAAATAATTTTTAGTGAAGGGTCACTTTTATGGGATAGGACAAGTCCAAGATAGGGATGGCATAGTATATAATTTAGAATTAAGTTTAAGGGTAAATTACTTAGGACATTTTTAGCAAAAGTTGCATATATAGCATAATTTTCAGTGGTATAAAATCCATTTGTTGTTTGGGAAACTGCTAACTGCCAAATAGTCTGCATCAGCACCTCCACCCCTTCTGACATGTTAGGAAAAAGCTGACATTTACATAAGCACACTTTAGAGTTCATAAAGTTTACATATATTATCTCATGTTTATATCAATCGTATAAGGTTGTAAGTCTACTGTTCCCATTTTACCAATGAACTAGCACAGTAAATTTTTTTGCCTTTCCTAAAGTACTATAGCTGGGGAAAAGCACATTAGAGGACTCTTACCTATATCTGGTCTGCTCCAAATCTCTCCATTTTTTCCTCCAACTTTTTAACTTTTGAAAGGTTATTGATCCTCCAGTCTAAATAATTTCTCTTGGAAACCTTTTTAATCCAGAAATTAGAAACCAGGAATCTGGGTTATAATGTAAATAAAACTGAATCTGTCATTCTTCCCCCTTCCCACCAACTTCCTCATCTTTCAGTTATATCACCTTTGTTGTTGTCACTCAGGTCTGAATCAAATGAAAGTAAAAAATGCAAATCTGTATTTATATATTCTCATATTTTAGATGATGAAGAAGAACCTGCAGAAGGAGAAAAGGAAGGGAATGAAATTGAAGATGAAGAATTAGATCCACTAGATGCATACATGGAAGAAGTAAAAGAGGAGGTCAAGAAATTTAACATGAGAAGTGTTAAAGGTGGTGGTGGAAGTGAGAAGGTAAATATCTTTTCATTATTTCTTGTTTGGTCGTTTTAAAAAATGTGTAAAAAAATTTTGGAGAATTGCAATTTTTCACTTTATCTTCTTGGAATTCTCCAAAGATTTATTTTGCAGTTTTTCACTCTATCTTCTTGGAAAATAAATCTTAATTCCTCTATATCTCCATTAAAAATACCAAACAGAGGAAATAAAGTGCTCAAAAGAATATATTTTTAAGGACACAGATGCTCAAAGAAATAAACATGAATTTTAAAACAGTGGAAAAAATTAGGAATTTAAGAAAACTGGAGACGGCAAAGCCTGAAGAAAAGTATAATTAAACTATATGAACAAGAACACTACAAATTGTTATAGAGAAAATATAGATGAGAGAAACTAGAATTTCCTTAGAATACAATAAAATAAATAATGCATGCATAAATAAGGATTTGGATGAAGAAATGAAATTGGCAAAAATATAAAACCGAAGAAGGAACTGAGTGCAACTAAAAAGTCATGACAAGTGAATGGCAGAACCAGACCATTTGATAACATCTTTGAAAAATAGAAATAATTACTAGATTTCAAACTAACTATAGCAATAATTATCAACAGTACTATTTAGCATTTGTTTAAAAGTAGAGAAGTTAAACAGTGGGTCAGACTACTTTGTAAAGTTCAAAACCCAGGAACACAAACTTCATGAGGGGGAGGGAGAGATGAAGACTCCTTATGTTATTAAGAACTACTAGTAAAACCAGAAGGGAAATAGGTTTTAACCAGTGTTTCATGCGATATATACCTCAAGATTCCAAATGGCTGCCTAACCTAAATATAAAAGTCTACCTTAGAAAGTGGTACTTGAAGGTTGTAGAGTATAGGGACTGAACTTATCATTTCACGGGTATAGTGAACTAGTTGAGGAAACTTCTCCAACCAAGGCAAGTTGGTAACTTCTCTGAAACTTTATATTCTTTGAGAACTGCCCAGACACAAGCAGAAATAATTTTTTTTTTTGAGGAGAGAGCTAGGAGAGAAAATTGAGCATTTATGAATCATCTGAAAACTAATATTGGGAAGCAGTCAGGCCATTATTTTTAGATTAGCACAATGCACTTATTTAATATTTATTGATTATAAATGTATAGAATCATTTTCTAGAAATGGTAGAAAAGAGTGATAGATT
Organism: Gracilinanus agilis; assembly: GCF_016433145.1. NCBI lineage: Eukaryota > Metazoa > Chordata > Mammalia > Didelphimorphia > Didelphidae > Gracilinanus > Gracilinanus agilis. Next base: position 431,438,803 of record NC_058131.1, read on the forward strand.
CCATATGACAAAATTGGTAGGAGGTAAATATCAAATTTAACTCACTGAGACACACTATTGTCCAGTTTAAAGACTAAAATGACATGGATAAGATTTTATAAGCAACCAGGAAAAAAATTTTGAAGCACAGCCATTTGAATTCTATAAGACTTTTTACACAAAAATAAGAAATTATTTAAGGTGGATTAGTATAGTACAGAAGAGAAGATTTATTGGATTTAAGCCCCACATTAGCAAAGATAACCATTCTTGTCAAAGACTAAGATAGCTAAATAAGAATTCAGTTGCACTGATACACTTTGTTTTGGCCAGAGACAATATTAAGGCACCCTGCAAAATAAAAATAATTTCACAGAGATTGAAATATTTAATAGGACTGAGAGTAAAATTTTTGCTGAGATTGGATAATTTAAAAAATGTAGAGTGTATGTACATACATATGTGAATGTGTATGTATTAATTTTAGGGCAGAATGCTAAGAAAATGTAATTGTATTTCATTGGAAAATGAATAATTTTTTAAAAATAGTGTTGATACTATGACCTTAAAACTTAAAATCTTTCCTGTAAATTAATTGGATTGCCGAATAAGAGTCAAGTGAAAAATTCCTACTTAACAAATAGAAAAAATTATAGAAGAAAAAATTAGATACATTTGATTACAAAAAAACCAGTTTTTGTGCAGTACCCATGTTTATCCAGAACAAAATGAAAATAGAGAGGGGAAAATATCTGCTATAAATATTTAGGGAATTGAAGGATATGAATGGGCATATATATTAGTTACCCTTCAAAAAGTGTTTAAACTCTTAGATAATCATAGAAATGCAAATTATAACAAGTGTGAGATTTCCTTATGTCTAATAAATTGGCAAAGTTAGTTAAAAAATAAAATTTAATCCTGACAGGTTTGTGAAGAAACAAATGTACTGTTTTATGACAGTGGCAGAACCCTTGATATTACAACCAAAAATTGAATAATGACTAAGCTCATTGTGGCATTTGAGTAAAATGAATATTATATGTAATAATCTACCACAAGAAATGATAAATACAAAGGATACAAAGAAAAATAGGAAGATACATAAAATGTTCTAGTGTGAAGAAACAAATTTAAAATTATATAAACAGTGATTGTACTGGGAAAATAATAGCAACAAAATCTGGGAAAATATATAAAACCAAACTTCAGAAGGGAACCATGGAAACAAAATGACTTAGTTTCTATATTGTTAAAGTTATTATTTACTTGAAAAACTATAACTACCTAAAATTTATTATCTTGAGCAATCTTTTGGTTCTAATTTTTGTTTGATCAAGTTTCTAAGGTTATGTTACATTTTAAAAAAACAGAACCAAGATCTTAGGTTAAGATTAATCACTTAAATAATTTTAGAAAAGTTAGTTCATATTTCAGTTTTCTCTCAGATCAAAAGTGTGTTGTAGAACTAGTAAATTGTACAAATATAGTATTGAAAAGTTTTTTACTTTTAACTTAAATATATTTGTACTATTGGTAAAAGTACATTAAATTTTTTTTTGTGAATACTGCTTTTTGAATTATTGTATTTTATTACATTGTACAAACTAGTAAAGATTATTTGATTTGTCATTCATTATCTTGCCCACAAACTAATCTAAGTAATTTCTGTTGAGCTTAGCTGGTGTCGAATATCAGTGTGAGGTAGTTAGTCTACAAGTTTTCAATTTTGTGGGAGATTTTATGTCTTCTTATGTTACAGAAATCGGGACCAACTGTCACAAAGGTTGTCACTGTTGTGACAACTAAAAAGGCTACTGTAGAATCTGAAAAGAAGAAAGGAGAACTCATGGAGAATGACCAGGATGCAATGGAGGTAGTTCATCATTAACTAAAGTCATATTGGGTTCATGATCTTTTGTTAAAAGTATTCATGGAGATGCTTTTACAGAAGCCTTGTCAGTTCATCAAAATAAAATTAGAAAAGATAGTTCTTCTATTAGTAAATTTGTTGGCTTTATTTTATCTTATTTTTTAAACCCTTATCTTCCTCCTTAGAATCAATACTATGTATTGGTTCCAAGGCAGAAGAGTTGTAAGGGCTAGGCAATGGGGGTTAAGTAACTTGCCCACAGTCACAGCTAGGAAGTGTCTGAGGGCAGATTTGAACCTAAGACCTCCCATCTGTAGGTCTGACTCTCAATCCGATGAGCTACCCAGCTACCCCCGTAAACTATTTTAGAAAAGAGAAAGTGAAATGTCAACATCATTTTTTCCATTATGGGTTGTTCCAAAGTTTCATGGAAGGAAGAATAAGAAAACTGCTGTTTTAATTGAACAGTTTGGATTATAGTTTATTCCTTAATGCTAAACCTTATTTTAGATTTTGCAGCAGAGCAGGAATAGAAAAAGTATCTAAAACCCCCACCCACTTTATTGCTTCTTAGAGGAGGGAAACATTAAGTATAACAGTTGTATCTTATAACCTACAGTTAAATATTTTAAGATGAATTTAAGACCATTTTCTTTACTGTAGTAAAATAATGCTTTTCCAGAACCTTACTGAAAATATTAGCCAAGACATTTCCCTTTTATCTTTTTCCCCCCCCTTTCTCCTTCAGTAATATTTTATTATATTTTTCCCCCAATTACACCTAGAGACAAATTTTTTAAACCCTTATCTTCTGTCTTAGTATTAACTCTTAAGACAGAATTGCTGCAAAGGCTGAGCAATTGGGGTTAAGCACTTTGGCCAAGGTCACAGGCTAGAAAGTGTTTAAAGGCAGATTTGAACCCAGTTTCTTCTAACTCCAGGCCTGGTACTCTATCCTGCTACTTAGTTTCCCCTAGAGATAATTTTTAACGTTTGTTTTCTGACTTTTTGCAATCCAAATTCTCTTTCTTTCTTGTTCTCTTCGCCTCTCCCTGAGATAGCAAACAATATGACATAAGCTGTATATGTGCTATCGTGCAATACATATTTTGATATTCATCACATTTTGAAAGAATATACATAGAACAAAAACTCATGAAAAAAAAATAAAGTGGAAAATGGTATGCTTCTATCCGTATTCAGACTCCATCCCTTTTAGACAGTCTTAAGAAGTCTGAAGTATTGTGATTACCATAAAATCCAATTGAAAGTACATAAGAATAGAGTCTGGGATTATTGCCTTCTAGTGAGTTAAAATTTGGGGAAGAACCATCCTTTTCAAATGAGTCAATTTATGATTTCCTAATCTGCAGTATTCATCAGAAGAGGAAGAAGTTGATCTTCAGACAGCCCTGACAGGATATCAGACCAAACAGAGGAAGCTCCTAGAACCAGTTGATCATGGAAAAATTGAATATGAACCATACAGAAAAAACTTTTATGTTGAAGTTCCAGAGCTGGCAAAAATGTCTCAAGATGGTAAAATAAGTTAAATTGCCATTATTTAGTATTGGGAATACCTTGATATTGTGAAAGAAGCAAGAGAGTCCCTGTGTCAAACAAAATGTTTCTGTTGCATTTTCCTTGTTTTGACTTAGGAACACTGGTGGTACCTTTGTGACCTTGATGGGCCTATGGAGTTCATTTTTAGAAATTTATGTAAATATTAATTCTCAACTAATTTCTTTGTAAATTGGATTTTAAAAAAACCTGAGTAGGCATTTAGTAGTGACTACCATTTCCTTTATCCATTCATCCATGTGTCTTTCTCTAGCTCTTTTATGGAATAATCATAGGACTAAGTCAAATGATGAGGGGAAATAGATTCAGAATGTCACTGAGCCTAATTAAAAACTGTCAAGATACTTGTGTTTAGAGAGAAAACATTTTACAGTCTTTAACCTAAATTATGTTTTGCAGAAGTGAATATATTTCGGTTGGAAATGGAGGGCATTACGGTCAAAGGAAAAGGCTGCCCTAAACCAATCAAAACTTGGGTTCAGTGTGGAATTTCAATGAAGATATTAAATTCCCTGAAAAAGTAAGTGGATTATTATAGAGTTCATATTAGCAAAATCATTAATCCACATTTTCAGATATTTGGTAGTGTATTTCTTAATAGTATAGATTTTTCTACCCTTTAGTTTAATGTTTTGAAATGTGATTCAGGGACTTACAGGAGTATAAGAAGATTTTTATTAACATTATCTTCTCTTGTTTTTCTTTTCAAGGCATGGTTATGAAAAGCCTACACCAATCCAGGCCCAAGCCATACCAGCTATCATGTCTGGACGAGACTTGATTGGCATTGCCAAAACAGGAAGTGGAAAGACAATTGCTTTTCTCTTGCCCATGTTTAGACACATCATGGATCAGAGGGCTTTAGAAGAAGGAGAAGGTCCCATAGGTAGATTCCTTTTCTTAAACGTTTTTCTAGGTTGCGTTGAGTGTTAACCAGATAAGACCTAAGTTCATAAGTGTGACAATAAAAATGTCTTTGTGTACATTCCCTGTATCAATTTGGCACTTTGGGGCTGATTTCCCCTTACCAGCAGGTGGAGTGAGAATCTTCCGAGCTCTGGAGTGACACCTCAGAAGTACAAAAACAGCCTCTCTCCTGGCACAGCTCAATAATTAAACTCTGACTCGGCAGGTAGACTCCTTGTGCATCTATCTGTTTATTTATGTTGAGATGTTCTTAGCCAATATCCATGGATCTAGAAACTCGACGCAAAACATAAAAGGGAAATTTATTTTCCCTTATATTTTAGCCATGGACGCATTTAGTGCCAGAATCTTTTCATCAGGTCCTCAGGAACAGAATTTTTGGCTCATTTTGTCAGAGATTTATTTTTTAAACATAAGTTAGGTTTTAGAAAATTGTACACATCCTCTCTTGGAAACAGAGGGGAATCTGTAGTTCTTCTTGAAGGTTGTCTTCTGAAACAGCATTGTGGATTCTGGCATCACAGTGAGTGACTTAATTTTCTTTTGTTATGGTTTGCACTTGAGACATTTACATTCAGTTTGAACAAGACTTCACATAGGTGGACTGAGGAATTTCCCCCCTCATTTATCTTTCAAGTAGTCTGTTACTAAAGCTCCAATTTTAATTTTATTTCATCCTTTATGCAAGCCTCTGTTACTGTAAATCTTTTGAAATTCAGCTTTTAAAGCTGCATAAAGTAAATTAAAATCTAGACCATAAATGATGTGAACTTCATTGCTGAGACTTCACATTTACTCTTTAAAAGAATAACATCTCTTCCAGATTTTGATGGTTAGACTTGAAACGTATTTATCTTTTCAGCTGTCATCATGACTCCGACTAGAGAGCTGGCTTTACAAATTACAAAAGAATGTAAGAAGTTTTCGAAGACATTGGGACTTAGAGTTGTATGTGTCTATGGAGGAACAGGAATCAGTGAACAGGTATTGTGAATGCATATTATTAAAAAAACTCTTTTTAAAGCTTGCCTGAAAATATTAAATATTTTCTCTAGCCTTTTCAGGTTCCTCCTATACAAAAGAAAGTGAATGGGACAAAAGCTAGGGCCTTTCTTAGAGAAATGGATTAAAGGTGATAACCAAACCCAGTCTTGTCTAGTTAAAATCATTGTCTGTCCACCGATCTGAAATGTTTGGAGCCATGTTCCACCTAACATTACAGAAACTCCATTTCAGTCCCTGAGGAGATTGGTCAGGAAAGAAACTGAGAAGTGACTCCTGGAATGCTAGCCTCAAACTGTGTTCTTTATATGGTCTTTATTCTTAATTACTATAGAGCATACCAGAGAAATTCTAGTTTGAACATTTCTTTCACTAGATTAGAAATGTTTGTATTTAGAATAATTCTAAATTAAATAAAATTCTTTCTTGTGTAGAGAAGGGCAGAGAAAGACACTATGTAAAAGATTTTTTTCCCTGTTTTCTGCAGTCAAGGTGTTAAATAAAGCAGGTGGATAAAGATGCCACCTCAGGGATAACTCTACTTTATTTAGTGCTTCATTTATTGCTACTGAAATTTCATAAGAATGTCAGAAATGAAAAATAAGTCTCTTGTGCTTGACAGTTTGTTTCCCAGTACTTTAGATAACTACTCTCTTGTCGATTATATAATAAAACCCTTGTGAAATAGGACTGATAAGGTTATCCCTGTTTAACTCAGGCTTAGAGCAGTGAACTGACTTTTCTAAAGTTCTGTGATTATTAGTGACTGAGCTGGAACCAGAACTCCTGACAGTATTCCCTTCAGGATACTAATAGTCATAAATAAAGATATATAAGTTAAGTAAATTTTAGTTTTAAAATATTCCAAAATGGCAGCATTTAATGCTTTATCCTATAGTGCATACTTGTTTTTAATATTTGAACCACTCTTTTTAAAAATTCATTTGAATAGTCATTTAAAGTGGTATGGCCTTATGTTAAGTTCTTTCTGTGTTTTTGAAAACCAATGGGAAATGAAAATAATACTAAAATAATTCCTAATTTTCCTTATAGCTATTAGGACAATTGTATATGAAGCTGCCACCCTACTTAAGCTAGATTTTGTTAGTTAAACTCCAGAGGTTTTGGAAGCTGCTTATCAGCTTTGAGCTATTGCCTTCAAATATTTATTTTACAGAATGACCAAGTGACATATTTTTGAGTTTGTGGGAACTGTGTTTAAGAAAGTGACGTGTTTTTTGTTTTGTTTTGTTTTAACTGCTTACTTTCTGTCTTAGAATCAATACTATGTATTGGTTCCAGGGCAGAAGAGTCGTAAGCTCTAGGCAATGGGAGTTAAGTGACTTGCCCAGGGTCACACAGCTAGAAAGTATCTGAAGCTAGAATTGAACCTAGGACCTCCCATCCCTCTAGGCCTGGCTGTCAATCCACTGAACCACCCAGCTGCCCCCAAAAGTGACTAGTGTTGACTGTTAATTAATTCATTAATGTATTATCTTTTTGACTAGATTGCCGAACTGAAAAGAGGTGCTGAAATTATTGTTTGTACACCTGGCCGAATGATTGACATGTTAGCAGCCAATAGTGGTGAGTAAGAGACATTTTTCATTCAAATTTTTCCATATTATGGAACTCTATACATTTTTGCTTAAATCAAAGCATATTCAAGAAAAAGTTTAAATGAATGAATTTCTGGAATTCACCTCTTAAAGCTGTAATATCTTGAATTTAATGTTTGACATTTTGTTACAGAATGGACTTCAAAAATTAAATCTAAGACATTGCTTATGATGAAGAAATTGTGACAAGTTTTAATTTGAATGCATATTTAATTTAAGATTTCTACAGTAATTTAAACTCTTTGGCTTGTTTTTTTTTAACATTTCTCATCTAATAATTCTTAACATTAAAAATTGTCAGTTTAGTTTTGTTCTAAATTTATTATTTTTTTTTATTTGAAAAATAATTGCCTTGCTCTTTTTGGTAAAATTGAAAAGTTTTTCCTTATTCAGGAGCTGGCATTAAGATGTGAATTAAATCAAGATATTGCAGCTTCAAGAAATTTTCTTTTGTAAATATTGCATGTTTTTTAGAAAAATCTTAATGCTTTATTAAAGTACTCCAAATTAAAACTATTACTAAACTGTTGACATTATTTAACTTCTGTGGAAAAAGGCCCGTCAAGATTTATAGAACTGGGCTTCCAAGACTTTAACCATCAAAGGTAGGTGATTTAATGCTGTTCCCAAATTTTGCCAAACTACTTGGGCTGTGAATATTAAATTGTAAAATGGGTAACTTTAAGAAGTCGCTTCTTTGTTTTAATACTATGAAGAAAATACTTTCAAGAGTTTGCATTGTAGTATTTAAACAAAACAATTTAAGGACTGCTAGTAGTAATGCTTTAAGAGTTGTATCAATTTCTTAATAGCTGAGTTTTATTTGAATTCAGGAAACTGATAATTAAAAGATACAAGATAATCATGCCTGCAAAGAACAATATATTAAAAAGTTTGAGTAATGGTGCATTGCTTGAATTTGACTGTTTTCTTTTGAAATCTATTTTTTTCTTTAATAGTCCTTGCATTTTCCTCTAAATGCCAGCTGATTTAAAGTTAACATTCCTAGAAGTGCTTATTAATTCTGTGCTGTTTTGTTTGTTCATTTTTCATTGTTAATATTGTACTTATTTGAACCAGTGGCAAAATTTAACTAAATTGAATCCTCATGCAAAAAATGGTTTAAAATGTGTTTCCTCTTACATTGATATTAAAAATCCCTATAAATTATTTCTAAATATATGGTCATAGGTTATAGACTATTTTGAAGGGAGCTTTTCTGAGACTGGATCAGTTAGCACTGGAACTTTGCCTTCCACACATACGCTGTAATCTCTAATATGTTTTTTCCTAGGTGATGCTGTCAGATAATGGCTGATGTGGCTCGATGCTTCATCTCAGTCATAGTTTTATGATGTGTTTTGGAGAGGGCTGTTTTCTGAGTTTTACAGGTTCTTCAGGCCCTATGATGGTATGCAAGAGAAGAGTTTGAAAAAATAAGGGCCTCATATACCCATTGCCAGAATATATTTACCATTAGATTAAGACAATTAAGATTGAAATCTAATTCACTGTTTTAAAAATATTTAACCTATCCCCCTCTGTTTAAGTTAGTTAGTTTAGTTCCCTTACAGTTTTTTAAAGTCCTTGGTAGTTAAAAGATGACTTGCAATTGATTTTTGGTTCCTGTTGTTTTTATTTTTCTTCTTATTGTAGGTAGAGTGACAAACCTTCGAAGAGTAACATATGTAGTTCTTGATGAAGCAGATAGAATGTTTGACATGGGCTTTGAACCACAGGTAAAATCTTAATTAATTAATTTTTTGGTTTGTCTGTGCATCATACTCATGTGGGCACATGGAGAGTAGATTGAGCACTCCTTTGTCCCAAAGAAAAAACAATGAAGTAAAAACATATCTTCCAGTGATTGCATTTATAATATGTGGGCTATTCTATACTAGTAGTTCTGTATCTATCTTCTATGGAGAGGGAATTAAATTTTCTTTTTCTAATTTCTGGTGACCATCATTTACTCGGTTTGGTTTTCCTTTAATGAGCTTTTCATTTAGATTATGGGAGTCATTGTGTAGATTGTCCTTTTTGCTCTGCTTATTTCACTTTCTATCAATTCATATAAATTTTTGCAAGTTTAACTGAATTTCTCATGTCTTATTGATCAATATTCCATTAAATTCGTGTAAAATGCACCAATAAAATTTATAGGTGAGAGTAATATAAATATATAAATTAATATGTTAATATATTACATTCATCGATATGTAAATATTCAAAAAATATAATTTTCAAAAGAAGAAACATAAACTTTAGACCACCATTTCAAATTGAATTTCACAGGATTTTGAACTATCAGTGATTTAGATGGATAACTTTGAGTCACATGAATGCCAGTCTTGATACCATATAGCTATCCTTTATCTAGTAGAGGATAAGAATTAGGGAAAAGTGGCATTATAAATGTTTGGGGATACATTGAGTTAGAATAGGCATTTACTTCTTGGATAATGTACAGAACAGCTTACAAAAACCATACACACATATACAAATATGTATGTATAAATAAGTGTGTGTGTGTGTGTGTGTGTGTGTGTGTGTGTGTGTGTGTGTATAAGAGAGATTTATATAGGCCTTTCATTAGGATAATATTTAAGGGGAACTTATAAACATATTATTTGGTACATTTATACCCTGAAGATGGTGCTTGCACTGGTTCTTGAAGGAAACTGGAGTTTCCAAGTAGCAGAAGTAGGGTGGGAACTGCATGTCAAGGATGAATGACATAGAGTCCAAAGGAATGGAGACAGGAAATGTAGTGTCATAATGAATTCAGAATAGCAAGTAGGCAGTTATTAGATTGCAGAGTTCATGTAAGAGAGAGTAATGTGTAAAAGACAGGAAGGATAAAAAAAAATGGGATAAAAAAAAAGCTCTGAAGAGCTTTAGTTTCCAAATGAGAGGTTTGATACTAGAAGTAGGAAGTTCACATGATCGGATCTGTCCTTCATGAATATCACCTTGTAGCCTCTGTAAAAGATGATTTGGAATAAGAGAAAGCAATTGGCTATTTTAATAGTCTGTAATAATAGCTAGTTTATATAGGTTTGCAAAGTGCTTTACAAATTATCTCATTTTATCCTCATAATAACTCAAAGGGGTACATACTGTTATTCCCATTTTGCTTATGAGGAAACAAATACACCAAAATTAAATGACCCACTCAAGTCATTCATTAGTAAAGTGTCTAAAGGCAGTTTTGACTTGGGTCTGAATGACTCCAGGTCAGATACTATAGCTATGATACCACCAATTGCTTCAAAAAGAAGGGCAATGAGGGCTTGAACTAGGGTGATTATATGGATGGAAAGAAAGGGACTTATGCAGAGATGTTGTGGTATAGAAATAGTACAGACTTTTCCCCATTTCAGCTTTGAGGAGGTTGGCACAAGAAATTGAATGGGAATTTGGGGGAGTTTTGTGGAAGCTGCAGATGACATGTGAATGCTGACAGAAACACAAACACAAAAAAGGTTTAGAAACTTAGAAATATATAAAAGTTAAAAGTTTGTGAAAAGAGCATGAAAGCCAGCAGACAATATACAAAATCTAGATGTATAAGAGATATTTATTGCCCTTAATGATTTTTGTTTTATTTTATTTCTTTATTTTTGTTTTGAATGTTTTCCCATAGTTACATATTTCATGTTCTTTCCCTCGTATGGAGATATTTTGAAAAGTTTCATAACTCATAAAAACATAAAATGCTGTAAACACCCCATAAAATAAAAAGAGGAAATTCAAACTTCTCTGGTATAAAAGGGAAGGCCAAAAAATTTTATGTGGATTTTCTAGATCATGGGGGTGCCAAGCCCTTAATCCCTATGATTTTTGGAAAGGATATGTATATATGCAATGTTTTATTCTTGTAGTCTCCTTCCTCTTTGCTGAGATCAGGGAAGAACACCAGATATTCTCTAAGATCAAAATTGATTGTTGTAATTAATCTTGAGTTTAGCAGTATTTTAGTATTGTATATTATGTTAAAGGCATAATATTTAAAATACAAATTTTAGCTTTGTTACTCAAGTGAATGAATAAAATATTTATTAAGCATTTTGTCCAAAGCACCGTGCTAAGTGTTGGAGATACAAATAGAAAAGTAAGATCCTCCTCTTAAGGATTTTTTTTTTTAATTAAACCCTTACCTTCGGTCTTTGGCTCCAAGGCAGAAGAGTGGTAAGGGTAGGCAATGGGGGTCAAGTGACTTGCTGAGGGTCACACAGCTGAGAAGTGTTTGAGGCCAGATTTGAACCTAGGACCTCCCATCTTTAGGTCTAGCTCTCAATCCACTGAGCTACCCAGCTGCCCCCTTCCTCTTAAGGATTTTAATGAGAAAGCTAACGTACGAGGACGATGTCAGGTGTAAGTCAGATGGAAAATTCTCATGGTCCTTAGGGTACAGCAGCAAAGTAGATGTTGAATCTTCTCTAATTCATTTCCACTGATAGTTTCCATTATAGACTGTCAAGGCCCATTCGTAGCAAAAACATTACTTTCTGGGCATTTAGTATCTCTGGCTATAGTGCTGTAGCAGCAGTTAGTTACCAGGCTAGCTCTCTATCAGGACTGTTTCTCAGGATGAGAGCTGAGAGCACTGGGCTTCTAGAAACACTGCTATTCCCAGTACTCTGGTGTTCTTGATCCTGGAATGTTGGGAACAAGTTAGTGGTTGAAGTGGTGGTGGTGGTGGTCTAACTGGCCTGGCACACACTGCCTCCTGTCTCTTCCTTAGAGTGCCATGCTAATTCAGCTAGGTAGGCCTGCCTTCCTTGAGATGGCTGGTTGGCATTTGGGCATTCCTGATTCTTTCATAGGAGTGGCTTCACCCAGTGATGAAAATGATGACTATAGACTAGCAGAACCAGTGGTCTGAGAGGAACTATACCTGTGTTGGGTCTTTTGTGCATGTCTGGTAGCAGTTGATTTTTTACTGTATGACCTCAGGCAAGTCATTTAACCTGTCCATGCCCTAGTTTCTTCACCAAATAACCTATAGGACATCTTAGCTATTAAATGAATCAAATGAATAATGTACTAAAGCATTTTGTTAGCTTTGTTAACTGTGTGAATATTGCCTATTATTACTGTGTGCTAGACATAAGAGGCTAATATTACAATGTTACTAAGATGGAAGATGTGCTATTTTCTCCAAAGAAATTTTGGGGAGACACTGGTCATGACTATTTGTTTGATATATTTCCAACAGGTAATGCGCATCGTGGATAATGTCCGACCTGATCGGCAAACTGTTATGTTTTCTGCCACTTTCCCTAGAGCAATGGAGGCTTTGGCCCGTCGGATCCTGAGTAAACCAATTGAAGTTCAGGTTGGAGGCAGAAGTGTGGTTTGCTCTGATGTTGAACAGCAGGTGGTAAGTATAATCCTTTGTGAAATATAAAAGTTCATAGCTAAACTTTTATTATTGCATCTGACCTTAGAGATAAGCAATGAAAATTATTCCTTTAGGATACTGCCTTAATTAATCAGTGGCTGACCTTCATACCTGATACCTATTTAGCTAAGGGATGGGCATGGGGGAGGGAGCCAACATTGTTTATCACCGTGCCCCACTTCTATCCCAGCGCTTTCCACCATGACATTACTGGAAAAAACAATTTTCTCAGAGTTAGAGTACTTGAATTGAGTCCTGGTTCTGATATTTACTATCGTTTTGTCCTTAGACAAACCTCTGTAAGTCAAATTATCATCTGGATCTTCTGTTATATGTTGCATTCCATACCCAAACTCTGTTCTGTTAACAAAATATGTTACATTTCCCTATATATTTATTATTTTCCAAGGACTTTATGACCATTCTCATGTGATCCTTTTAGCAATGCTATGGCAAGGTAGATAATTACTTTCAAATGTTACATAGGAATTGATTTATTCAACAATCTTGATCAGATATCTTTGTGCAAGGTTTTATGCTTAGTTATTAGTAGCTGGTTTAAAGGTAATTTGAGGCAGCTTCTTCCCACAGAGCTCATAGACTAGTTGGGTAGATAATATATTATCACATAGTTAATATAGAGCAGAAGATGATGACTACATAAGAAAGAGGTAGGGAAAAAGTAGTATGGAGTATGAGTTTAAAAAAGGAATGCTTGGGGGTAGCTGGGTCAGTGATGTGAGACCCAGGTCTAAAGATGGGAGGTTCTAAGTTCAAATTTGGCCTCAGACACTTCTTGGCTGACTCCCGGGCAAGTCACTTATATCCTATTGCCTCGCCCTTTCTGCTCTTCTTCCTTGAAACCATTACACAGTGTTGAATCTAAGATTTTTTTTTAACTATTCAAACAAAAATTAAAAAAAAAATTATTTTTTGGATTGTGAACCCATTCAACCTTGAACATCTAAAAACTAAAATTGTTTCTTCCAACTGAGTGAAATCGAATTCAACAAAAATGTGTTAAAAAACCTCCTATGAAAACATTTTTCTAGCTTCTCTGGATGTAAACACAAAATAGTTCATGTTTCCAAGATGTTGAACTTATATTGGGAGAATACACAATGATAAGATAACATAACTTCTGGGCTTTGGTTGCTTCATCTCTTAAAGATGAGGAATTGGACTAGACAACCTTGATACCTCCAGCTTTAAATCTCTTTATTAAGAGAAGATCTATATAGATAAATTCATAACTTGATTTGAAGAAAGAAAGAATATTAACACCCAAGGTGCAAGGGAAGATCAAGAAAGTCTTCACAGAAGATGTGATCTTTGTCTGGGTCTGAATCGAAAACAAAGATTTTTAAGAGACAGACGTTATGAGTAATTGCATAAAAGTGACTGTCTGACAATTCATTTTTTAACTCCTCTCTTTTGCCTCCCACCCCAAGAATTATGGGTGGAAAATCAAAATTAGCATAGCAATATGAGGTTATGTGTATCCTGAACCAACATCTGTCCATGTTATGATGGCATAAGGAAAAGGAGCAGACAGTGATTATTCTAGATATTACCCAAGTTTTATTGGTATAATCTAAAAAATTCTGTAACCTTTTTTTCTTTTGCCTTAATAGGGGTTTAAATTGCATTTTTGACACAAATAAAATGTCAATAATGATCTTGCCCAAAAAAAGTAATAGAATTTCATGGTATTTTCAGATTGTAATTGAAGAAGAAAACAAGTTTCTGAAGCTACTTGAGTTACTGGGCCATTACCAGGAATCAGGATCTGTTATCATATTTGTAGATAAACAAGAGCATGCTGATGGTCTTTTGAAGGACTTAATGAGAGCATCTTATCCTTGCATGTCTCTTCATGGAGGTAATGAATATGTACAAATTTGTTTGCAGTGAATTTGGTTAATGTCTTTATATTTCCCTCCAGTCGTCCGTGTAATTATATGTAATATGCTTGGAAGAGGTTGAGACCGAGGATGATAAATACTTCAGGTCACATTTTTAATACTTAAAATACTGATGTTCTAAGTAATTTTTCTATATTGTTTCATTTTTATTTCTTAACTACCATGTTGGTCAACATTTATATAAATAATCTCATGTAAAACAGTTTAGATTATTGAGTATTTACTTTATTGCATTTCTTACCATGATGACATCATTGTACAGCACCTATTTTTGCAGATGGCATATTTTTTAACATTCAAACCAAACATAAAGTATATGGATGGTGTCCTTATGTCTGTATTTTAAACCAGTTATTGTGTACAACAGATAACATTTATATATTTTTTTTAGATCTTTATTAATTAATTTGGAGCATTTTTCCATGGTTATAGGATTCATGTTCTATCCTTCCCCTCCTCTCACCCCCTCCCATAGCCAATGCACAATTCCACTGGGTTTTACATGTGTAAACTTGATCAAGACTTATTTCCATATTATTATTTGCACTAGGATGCTCGTTTAGAGTCAATATCCCTAATCATATCCCCATCAATCCATGTGATCAGACAGTTGTTTTTCTTCTGTGTTTCTACTCCCACAGGATAACATTTATTTTAGAAAGAAATGTATTTCATTTACATCAACATTTATAAGTATTTATATATATGAAAAGAAACAAAAAACAAGGAAAACCAAGCCACCAAACTTTTCTCCTTCCCTTCTCCGCCCCCCAACAAAAAACAATCATTTTAAAAAGTTATTATAAATGATGGTTTATTTAGCTAGATCATTAATATAAAATGTTTTTAAAAAAGACATGTCTAGCCAACATGGATTACTTGGGTCGTCTATCAGAGACCTTTCAAGTTGGCACCAAACCATTAATGACTATGTTGTGGGTCTGTCCAGTCATTGTTTTCAGTTTTTCCATAAGAATATCTTGAAAGATTTTATCAGATAAATGCTTGGCTAACATCTAGATAATTTATATCTCTAGTATTCCATAATTAACCAGTTTAAACTGCACGAGTAATGTTAGTATAAACTAACCTATTCTTGCTGAATCTGACTATGACCTTCTTTCTTAATCATTTCGCTAACCACTCCTTTTAAAATGCATTCTAGAATTTTGCTAGGAATTGCAGCCAAGTTTACCTGGCCTATTGTTTTTAAGACTTTTCTTGTCTAAGAATTGGAATATTAGCACTTCTCTTAATCCTGTGATACCTCTCTTGATGTCCACAGGACCCCATTAGTTTTGTAGCAGACCTCTCTTATATGATTTATCTCTCCAGTTGGAATATATCAACAAAATGGAATATTATTGAACTGTAAGAAAATATTAAAGGGAAAAATTCAGGAAAACTCATACAAATTAGTACAGAATGAAATGATCAGATCCAGGGGCCCAGGTTAGACAGTGAGTTTAACATTGTAAAAAAAAGTTAGAAAGACTTTACTCCAGAGTAGCATGCTTCCCACCTCTTGAGAAAGACTGAGAAAGATGTGATGTTCTAGAGATGTAGCAAAAGACATACTTTTTAGATATTGTTGATGTCTGGCTGGGTTTTGTGAATCTAAAAGCTTGCTTGTTTTGTTATAAGGGAGGTTTTTCTTATTTTAGGGAAGGGATAAATTGAGAATAGGATGTGATAGTTTTCAGAAAGAAGAAAGAAAGCCTCGGTAAGGCATTTAAAAATACATAGACAAGATCAAAAAGAGGTTCAGAGGGAAACATTGACAAAGGGTTAATTTCAGGAACTAATGGGTAATTTAGAGTCAGGAAGACTTAGGTTTGAATCCAGGCTTAGATTTTAACCACCTTTGCAATGCTGGGCAAGTCATTTAACCTCTTCTTATAATCTCCATTTCCTCATCTGTAAAATGAACAGGTTTAAGGTCCTTGCTAGCTCTTAAGTCCATTTTATTTGTAATGAAAGATATTTGCAGTTTCATATGTAGTATTCTTTTTTTTGTTCATTTTACATATTTTTTTGGTATAGTTAGTATATTTGATGTTTGTCAAGTTCAGAATAACAAATTAAAATTTTTTTTTAAAAAGGGTATGCTTAATTTAATGACTTTTCTTGTATAATTTTAAATTGTCAGAAAGGGCTTTTTAATAATCCTTTCAGAAAGGAAGCTAAAAATAAAGGCTGATTTTGAAGATGACAAAGACTAACTCTACTTGATACTTAATTTTAGTCTTCTCTTTCCTGCATTTATTTCATGAGTTGGGAGAGTGGCCAATGTAAAATCGATTTTGTCTCATTCTTTATTCTCTAACCTTGATTCTCTGTTATCCTATTAGTGTCCAATGAAATGCAATACTTGAACTTATATGGTTTCACATATCTGTGTGGTTTGTTTGCAGGCATTGATCAATATGACAGAGATAGCATCATTAACGACTTTAAGAATGGGACATGTAAACTTCTGGTGGCCACCTCTGTTGCTGCACGAGGACTTGATGTGAAACATTTAATCCTCGTAGTGAATTATAGCTGCCCTAACCATTATGAGGATTATGTCCACAGAGCAGGCAGAACTGGAAGAGCAGGCAACAAAGTAAAAGAAGTTGCATTATTTTGCCATTTTCTATAAAGTATTCTTTTTTGCTTTTAAAACTATAATTGAAATAGAGGTGAGCAAAGGAGCTCAGACCACCTTTAAAAAAGTCTATATGTAGGACATATATGGTAATAATTGAAATTATTATGAATGTTTATACAAAAGTGTGAAAGGTTTCACTGACTTAGTTAGACTTGTTTGAGACTACACTCTTATTCTCTATTCTGCCACACAAATTTAGTGCTTATACTCTAAATTTGAATTGAATAGAATCTCAGTTTGGTTGATGCTCTAAACCAGGGGTCGGCAACGTATGGCTCTTTCTGCAGGAGCCATAAAGTCAATTTTTTTTCAGGCGCTGTTACAGGAGCGTGCACTGTGAGCACTGTACGGCTCTCACGAAATTACATTTTAAAAAATGTGGCATTTATGGCTTTCATGGCCAAAAAGGTTGCTGACCCCTGCTCTAAACAGTACTCACTATTTTACTATAAATAATGATATTTTAAAATTCAGTTCAGTAGTTCTAGCATTATTACAATGCAACATTATCACTACTTAAAGTTTTAATCCTGAGTCATTGTCTTGCTCAGCATTCATGTTTTATCCCTTTTTGATAGGAGATAATGCCTTGATTCTCTAAAGGTTGTTTAGCATTTTGAATGTGGCTTAGAGTAAAATTGCCACTGAGGTTTACTCTTCAGTAGTGAGAATTTCATGAAGACTTCCCTTTTGTTGAATATGGGGTTTAGACCTTAAGAATTCATAATATTTAATATAGTGTTTTAAAAATAACTGTTGTCTGCAGTCTGCTGCTACTTTTAAGTTCTATTCTAATGCATCAGATTTTTAAAATTTCTCTTAAATAATCTTTTTTTGAGATTTTGAGTGTTTTAGTAGAAACTGTAGTTGTGAAAATGGCTCTATTTGAAACCTTAATATTCTCTCATATAGGGTTTGTATTGCATTATGTTCTGTTTTTCTTAATTTGCTAGGGGTATGCCTACACTTTTATCACAGAAGACCAAGCAAGGTATGCAGGTGATATAATTAAAGCTCTGGAATTGTCAGGGACTGCAGTCCCTCCTGATCTGGAAAAACTTTGGAGTGATTTCAAAGATCAGCAGAAAGCTGTAAGTAAAATCTCTCCTCCCCTGCTGTAATTTTGCCCAAATTTTTATGTTTTGTTATTTATAAAAAGTCCATCTACATTCCAATCATTGTAGACTTTTTTCATAGAGGAATCTCAATTTTAGAGGAAAATGAATCTGAAGATTAAAAAAAATTTTTTTTGAGATTTTTGAATGGCTAAATTAATCTGTCTTTACATGTCAAGATATCACATTAGCATAGCACATTGGGAAGTAAGTAGTTCAATTAACACACATTAAAAATAGTCATAGAAGGATATGTGTCTTTTTTCTTCTTTCTGTTAGGAAGGAAAGATAATTAAAAAAAGTAGTGGCTTTTCTGGAAAAGGATTCAAATTTGACGAAACAGAACAAGCTTTGGCCAATGAGAGGAAGAAGTTACAAAAAGCAGCACTTGGTTTACAGGATTCAGATGATGAAGATACTGCAGTTGATGTAAGTATTTTCATCTTGAACCTCATTTTCATCAGAAGGTACTTTAAAGGAGGCACCTGGGTGGCTCAGTGGATTGAGAGCCAGGCCTAAAGATGGGAGGTCCTAGGTTCAAATCTGGCCTCAGACACTGCCCAGCTGTGTGACCTTGGGCAAGTCACTTAACCCCCATTGCCTTAAAAAAAAAAAAGGTACTTTAAAGAATGCTGTTTCTTCATATTACTTATTCAATATGCAATGACATCTTGCCCAGGGATATGGTTTTTTCTATATTAGTATTGAACAATGACTCTTACTGAAGTGCATGTATAACTCTTGGATTAGTTAATACAGGTCCCAACAAATCCCCCACACTTGATATTATGATATCTAGTAATTTTATTATAAAAGACTATATTTTATATTGGTTGAATTTTTAAAAAAAACTACATTTGTGCAATTTGTTCTTCTCACTTAGGAATATTTGTATTTTATTTTCACAATACCTTGAAAGGATATGGTCCCTAGTAGTAGCTCCAACTCCATGTCTAAAGCTAGGGACCTACTTCCTGTTGGTTACTTAAGTTTATGTTCTATTACTTAAAAGCACATGAATAGAGGATAGGAATAAGTCACAAATAAGGTAAGAGAAATAGAGACTTAATGAGGAGTGGAGGGTAATAAAGGGGAAAAGCATTTACATAGCACCAGTCATGTGCCAGGCCATATGCTAAGCACTTTATTTTATTTATTTATTTGTTTGTTTATTTTTTTAAGCCCTTAACTTCTGTGCATTGGCTCTTAGGTGGAAGAGTGGTAAGGGTGGGCAATAGGGGTTAAGTGACTTGCCCAGGATCACACAGCTGGGAAGTGTCTGAGGCCAGATTTGAACCTAGGACCTCCCATCTCTAGGCCAGACTCTCAATCACTGAGCTACCCAGCTGCCTCCAATGAAGTTCATTTTAAAAACACTTTTATTAAATAAGTCAGTTTTAAATCAACTTAGTTCAGAGGAAAACAGATTTAGAAAAGAAGAAAACTCAAGAGATCATTTAGTCTAACTGTTCCTTTTCACAGATGAAGAAATAGGACTGCTCAAGGCATCTTCACCACAAAAAGAACAGGTTTTGTTTTTGCCCATCCTACCTTACTTAAATCTGGCCTCAGATATCTCCTAGCTGTGTGACCCTGGTCAAAGTGGATTGAGAGTCAGGCCTAGATATGGGAGGTCCTAGGTTCAAATCTGGCCTAAGACACTTCCCAGCTGTGTGATCCTAGGCAAGTCACTTGACCCCCATTGCCTACCCTCACCACTCTTCTGCCTTGGAACCAATACACAGTATTGATTCTAAGATGGAAGATAAGTGTTTTAGAAATAATAAAAATAAAAAAAAAATAAAATGAACTTTATTTATAAATTGAATCAAGTCTTGAATCAAGTTTTTCTTTTCAATATGGGTCTTAATAGAAAATATTTTTCCTTTGTTATAGCTAGTGAGGTATTTTTTTTAGGTATAAAAAGAGAATTTATTTTCTTAACCCCTGCTTCAGTCTTAGAGTTAATATTGTTAGATTGGTTCTAAGACAAAATTGCCATAATGGCTGGGCAGTGAGAGTTAAGTGACTTGACCGTAGTCATATTACTAGGACAGATTTAAATCCTGAACCTCCAGTCTTTGGGTCTGGCTCTCAATCCACTGAGCCATGTTGTCCCCAAGGGGATTTAGTCTTTAAGTATTATTTAGATTATGTATTTTTGAGGTATCTTCCAATGACTGGGATCCCTGAGGTCAGTGTTAATGAAAATAATATATAACAAATAAACAAACAATAAATAAATAATAGGAAGGAGTCATCGTACCCTTTGAATTAATACCTGCCCTTTTTTGAGATATGCTGGCAGATAGTTGGAAAGATTAAAATTCAGTGGAAACTGAGGGATGGAGACTTTTGTCAATGGCTTTGAATTAACTAGAAAACCAATTTTCAGTTTTTTTCCCATTTTATTTCCTTAACTTTTTCTAGTCAAGCTAGGTGGCACACCTAGAACCAGAGGCAGGAAAGCCTAAGTTCATATTCTGCCTCAGACTCTTACTAGGTGTGTCACTGGAATTAGTTCATTTGTAAAATGGGGATAATAATAATACTTACCTCCCAGGGTGGTTGTGAGGATCAAAATGTTCATGAAGGGCTTCACAAACCTTAAAATGCTATAGGAATCCTAGCTATAATAATAATAACAATAACTAATGTTACTGTTATTATTACTAATCATCATATTTAAAATGAAATATAGAAATAAGCTTTTATTTTATGTGACTCAAGAAAACTTAATCACATTTTACTTTCTTCTTGGGATCCCAGATCCTGAGAATTTGAGGGCTGTATTTGGGAAGAGATATTCAGCAACTTAAGTGAGAATCAGCAACCTTGCATTTAGCTTTCCATTTTCCCTATATTTGGTTTTCTCTAGTGTGTATGCTCCTGATTTTTCCACAAGTCATTGAGTTCTTCAGCTGAACTACCAGCCTACTTTGTTTTCACTTGGCTAATGCCTTGGTAGCATGCTGATGAGGTATAGATATTTGACCTGAAACTCTAATAGGTGCCTCTTTAAATATTCGTGTAAAGCCACCAAATTTCCTGCCCTTTATCCTGATTTACCAGAGAGGACTGATTCTTTAATTGTTAAATGGAGGCAAGTAGCCTAGCATATAAATATTTTGATTATGCCCATATTTTATAATCTGATAGGCTCAAGTAGCAAACAGGTAAACAACATAAAATAACATTAAGTTAGGTCAAATCTTTTTTGTGGGGAAAAAATAATGTTAAATCAGCGATTGCTAACTTGGGGACCACAGGCACCTTTGCCCTAGAAGGGAAAAAAGATTGCATATTTATTTTCACTAACCTGTAACTGAAATTTAACATTTCTAAGATTCCAATGAAATAACATATATAATTGAAAACCTTAAAGCTCCATACAAATCTCAATTATTACCAGATGATTTCATAACTTTGCTTTCTTTCTGGTCCAGATTGATGAACAGATTGAAAGCATGTTCAATTCGAAGAAGAGAGTTAAAGACATGGCAGCCCCAGGAACTTCTAGTGTCCCTGCTCCAACTGCTGGAAATGCAGAGAAGTTGGAAATTGCAAAGAGGTTGGCTCTGAGAATCAATGCCCAGAAGAATTTGGGAGCCGAGGCTCAGGTATTAAGTGGTTTGTTCAGTGCCTCAGCTCCTTACTTTACACCATTTAAAAGTGCTGGATTTCATAGTTATGTTCTAATACTTTGTAATTACAAACTGTTTCTTAATTTATAGGGAATGTGACATCTTTTTCCCTGATGTAGTTAGTTACTTATATGGTACCTATGATGGACTGGCTTATCACATCTATAATGGATTATGGCTTATGTAAAGAATATATGTGGGTTGCTAATGCAAACATAGAGAAATAATGTTTCTGAATAACATTGCATATAGCATGTTTTTCATGGGTGACTTTATAATAATGTTTAATAGTCTTTATTATGCTAATAATTTTTTAATCAAGTATGTGAACTTTAGTAGCATTCCCAAAGAATGGTTTATTAGTTTCTCCAATATTCTGAAGACTTCAGGTAAGTCAAGTCAGTTACTGTAAAATTCTTGTTGGTTGGGTTGGGTTTCCAAGGGGTTGTGGTGGCACAAATATTCTAATTCAAATGAACATCTGGGCACTAGTAGCATCTACTTCATATGTTAACAATTTAGGAAAGATCAGGGGAAATGATCTAATATGAGAGATAAGGAAGCAAGTATCTCACTTGTATGCCAGTAGCTTTTTTATTAGAAGCCTCAATGTAATTTTTTTTTAATTTTTCCAAAGTAGTGGAGCTATACTACAATGAAATCTGAGTTTCTGTGTAGTTGTCAAATCTGTAGCATGCTGTTACTTTGAAGACTTAGTTGAACAGGAGAGGAAACATTTAGGGATTTGAACAAGTTCAGTAGGTCATCAAAGAAGAATTTCTGATGGGGTGAGTCCGCGGTCCAATTTCCACATTAGTCCGTGATTTGATTGTAGCCCTTCTTTAATTACAGGATGTAATGCAACAGGCTACCAATGCAATTCTAAGAGGGGGCACTATTCTGGCCCCTACTGTATCTGCAAAAACCATTGCAGAACAACTTGCTGAAAAGATCAATGCCAAGCTCAATTATGTGCCTATAGAGAAACAAGAGGAAGAGAGGCAGGATGGTGGACAGAATGAATCTTTTAAGAGATATGAGGAAGAATTAGAGATCAATGACTTCCCACAGGTAAGCAATTTCTTTCATCCCATTTAAATGAATAGTATTAATCTCTTTCACTTGAGTCCTGCTGAGTTCAATAACCATGATTTGTGCAGCAAAAAAATTTTCTCATCTTTTCATTTCTACTACTTTTTCTTGACAGTAGTAAAAGCCATTGGATCTAGCAACTGAAATCACTGTCGGTTAAAGAATGTTGATATCAGTAATTATAATTTGTATCATCTAGTTTTATATTTCAGGAGAATCACTATATTTATCTTCCTGGTGTTTATTTGTTCAAAAATAAAAAGCACCCTTGCTTGATAAAAATTCATATTTTTAAAGCTAATTCCCTTTTTGATGAGATCCTGAAAGTTAGAAAGTGAGAATAATGGAAATATTTTACTTACACACACACCCACACACCCCCCCCCCACACACACACACACACATTGTAGTGCTTGTGAATGTAATCTTTATTTGTGATTTCAATATAATTATGTGCTATAACAAACTGTTCTCATGTGTTATTTGATATATTTATGTCATATCCTAAATAGTTTTCCTATTATAGAATAGCCTTTTCTTCCTTTTTCTTTCATAGACTGCTAGATGGAAAGTCACCTCTAAGGAAGCTCTACAGAGGATCAGTGAATATTCTGAAGCTGCTATTACAATCAGAGGAACATATTTTCCACCTGGCAAAGAACCCAAGGAAGGAGAGCGAAAAATTTACCTGGCAATTGAAAGTATGTACCTCAAAATTTTATGAGACTGCCTGAGTTAGATTATTGTTAAATATTAATTAAATAGATCGTTGTTAAATATGAATGAAATAGATAATATAGTATGGTCTAAGCCAAGAGAGTAAAAATTAGGGAATTGTGGGGTTCTTTTTTTCCTTATTCCATAGGAAACCTTTTTTTCCTTCCTCATCCACAAATTGGAAACTTAGATATGTTTGAATGATTTAAGCTCTTTGTTTAAAAGCAATCTCAAGTACTAAGGAGTATGGTTTAAACTTTTAAGACCTTCATTTTCAGTACTGGCATATTACAGCCATGAAAATAGATCAGTATTTGTGTCTCCATTTGAGAATAAGACCATGGAGCTAGATGGTTGATAGTTCCAGTAGGGCCACCAGATTTGTCCAGGGCTATAAAGCCTAGCACATTTAGGGGTATAAATTATCTTGTGAGTAATGATCTGTTACATAGGGTGGAAGTGGAAGGGAAAGACTGAAAATTAAAGTGAAATTTTTCTAAAAAGTAAAAGTTCTTTTTTAACATCTTAAATTGTATATGTGTAAAGTTGTAGGACTTTATTTTTAGAATCATTTCCCTGTGATCTATTTAATTTTTAAACTTCATTTTTTTCATTTTGAATTTAATTAATTTAATTTAATTTAGAGTATTTTTCCATAGTTACATGATTCGTATTCTTTCCCTCTTCTTCTCCCTCCACCCTCCCGTAGCCAACGAACAATTCAACTGGGTTTTACATGTATCACTGATCAAAACCTGTTTCCATATTATTTTTTACATTAGAGTGATCATTTAGAGTGTACATCCCAATTATATCCCCATTGAACCATGTGATCAAGGAAATATAACACCTCATTTTTAAAAAAAATAGAAGCAGCAATTTTCTTACTGCATAAATAGCCAGAGTAAGAGGTTGTTTTGATGTAGGCTAAGCTAAAAAATCATCTTTGCTGAATATGGTTGTTAGCTACACAGAGAATTGTGGCTTATTATCCAGTGTCATTTCAGGATGGTCAAATTGTAATATGGACACAATAGATTGAAATGTTTTTGAGTCATATATGTATTATCTGGGACTGAGACATTGCTTTTGTCTACATAAGAAGTAAGGAGCCAAAGAGTTGATAAATGTTATGTAGAACTAAATCCATTGTTCAGCAATCATTGATTCTCATGATGTATGCTTTCCTTTGTGGAGAATGCTAATGCTCCAGTGGAACTGAAATGCCTTTTTGTTTGATTTGTTTCATTTTCCTTTTTGTACTTCTTTTTTAAGATTTAAATATTTTATTTTTTTAGAAAAATTTTGCATGGTTAACATGATTCATGTTTTTACTTTCTCCTTTATTCCCCCCCCCACCCCCCCATATCCAATGCACATTTCCATTGGTTTTAACATGTGTCATCAATCAAGACTTATTTACGTATTATTGATAGTTGCATTGGTGTGGTCGTTTCGAGTCTACATCCCCACAATCATGTCCGCGTCAACCCATGTGTCCTTTATACACTTCTACAACCTACAACAATTTGAGGGCGAGGTACACAGTATTAATTCAGTACACATTATTAATTCTCTTGGCTAGAATCTTGTTCTTAACCTGTTCATTTGCAACAAAGCTTACAGCATGCTGAGTAACATTATTGACCCTTCTAGTTTTACCTAGTAGAATTATGGGACGCTAACGGTTGTACTGTGACTAAACCCTTCATTTCTACAGTATTTGCCCTTGGAGATTCAGGGCCCAGATGAGTAAGTAGCGTAATGGATACTGGGTCTAAATTAGGAAGACATGATTTCAGATCCAGCCTCTGACACTTAATAACTGTGCAACCCAGGGCAAATCATTCTGGTTGCCTCAGTTTTCTCAATTGTAAAAAGGGGGATAAATAACATCTACCCTACAGGGTTGTTGCAAGGATTAAATGAGATATTTGTTAAGTGTTTGGCACAAGCCTGGAACACAGGTACTTACTTAAATAAATGCTTGTTCCCTTCCCCAAGGAACAACACCATATTTGCAAAGGGCCTAGAGAGAACATAAAATTCTATACTTCTCTTTCCTTTTTTGTGAATCATTTTGGCAAGACACTAGAAAGTGATAGTGCCAACCAGAAGCCTGTGATTGCATCTCAAAGTTTCTGTCCATTTTTTCTCCCCATAGGATTTTATTCAGTCTTGCAGTTGTTTTTGGTTGCATTGTCTATTGCTTTTTAGAATATGGTATTAAGGATTTTATTCTTTATTTTAGTTGTACCATAGTTTTGTGTGATCTTGAAAGAAGTTTTTAGATACTTGAACACTCTGGAAAATTATTATATTTTTCTTTGACTGGAAATGCCACATTTTTGCTATGATATTCCTGGGTGTTTTCAGTTTAGTGTTTCTTAGGTGATCAGGGGGTAGTTTTCTTTTATGATTTGTGATAGGATATCCAAGACTTTTGTTTGGTCGTGGTTTTCTGGAGTCCAGAGATTCTTAAGTTATCTCTCTTTAATCTGTTTTCCAGGTCAGTTTTTAAAAAATTAAATACATTATATTTTCTTATATTCTTTCAATTTCTTGCTTTGTTCAAATATTGTCTCATGGAGTCTTACTCTCATCAAAACTCCTTATATCTATCAAAATTATAATGATTTTTCTCCCAGGTTCATAATCTTTGTGTTATTTTCAAATTCTCACCCATTTTTTCTGTGGACCCTCTCTAATCACTCGGGCTTCAGGTCTATTCAC
Source organism: Gracilinanus agilis (assembly GCF_016433145.1). Taxonomy (NCBI): domain Eukaryota; kingdom Metazoa; phylum Chordata; class Mammalia; order Didelphimorphia; family Didelphidae; genus Gracilinanus; species Gracilinanus agilis. The sequence continues at coordinate 431,465,070 of NC_058131.1, forward strand.
TGGGGTTTGGGCTGGCTTTCCTTACTACTGAGAAATTTCACATCAATATCTGGAAATTACATATCCAGAAACTGCTGGCCAGTGAGTGCTTGAGTGGCATACAGATAAATTATATGCTTTTGAAATATTGCTAATATTTTACTTGTATCCAGTTACTTTCACTGAGTATGATTTTATCATTTAGATGAAATGACAGTGGAAAAGATGCAAAAATTACCTTATAATAGAAATATTCCCAACTGTAGATTCTTCTTATCCTGCACAATCATCCTTTGTTCTTTCATTTAGTAAAATACTAAGCATTCTTAATTTGTCACAAAATAATGATCTGAACAATAATATTTTAAAGCCTGTAATTTAAAATTTTTTTTGTGGATGACCCTCCATTAGGCAGGCACAGAAAGCATTCCTTAGCGCTTATGTGGAGTGCCTGAAATATACTTGCAGTGTGTGTCTGTAAACATCATATGAGATACTAATAATACATTTGTCACTCATCCTCCTAGGTGCTAATGAACTGGCTGTGCAGAAAGCAAAAGCAGAAATTACTAGGCTTATAAAAGAAGAACTAATCAGACTAGTAAGTAAAAAAATTTTAGGTGGTTTATATTAAACTGGGTTTAAGAAAAGCACTGCTTTTGAAGGCACTGTATCCCTAGCTAAAACTTGAGAATATTAACCTAGAAAATTAATGGTCTAATCAATATCCTTTTGAAAAATTGACTTTTGCCTTCTTTTAAATATGTCTTCTCAGGCTTTTCAGTTCAACTCTCTCTAAAGCAGTGTTCATATGAGGCAAAAAAAAAAAATTCTATTAATTTGCTTGGTGAACTATTTCTATGCAAAGGTAATGAAAGAAATTACATAAAATGCCACAAGAGGAAAAAACCTTCAAATAAGATCTTAAGCTAATTTTCTACCTGCATTTGGTGTAAAAAAATTCCTCTTTTTAAGCGAGTGAAGATGCATAATGAATAACCAGAGCTGCTGGGTTCAAGTGTTACCTCTATTGTATACTCTCTGTGCAAGCCTGGACAAGTCACTTTATTTTTCAGTGCTATAGGCAACTCTTTGACTATAAGTTTCAGAAAATGTGTTTACAAACACATGGAGGAAGTTTCCTCATCTGGAAGTTCTCTATTCCAGTGAAAAATGTCCTTATCCTCTCTTAAATGTGTTTTAGCATCTTGGAATGTCTACTAATTATATATGTAGAAACTTCGGATAAATGAGTAATTAGTGTCATAAAGATTAGGCTCTTGAAAAATTGCAAATATTTTACCCATTAAAGTTAATATTTTCTTCATTCATGGTCAAATTATTTAGATGAAATATCATGTAGAAAAGATGTAAAAATTTATTTAGTCTAATTGAGCAGAAATTTATTATTGTGAAGTTTTTCTGTTGAATTTATAATAGGGGGTGGTGTTTCTTTAGGTGTTTGGGAAGGGTTTTTGCTCTTATTGACCTTGACAACTCTTTTAATTACAGCAAAATTCATATCAACCAACAAATAAAGGAAGATATAAAGTTTTATAAACATCTGGAGAAAACCTCGTTACCAGTTGCTGGTGTGTGAAACTTTGTGACTTCTGTTATCTTTGGAGTTTACAGTATATTGTAAATTAAGATTTTTTAAAATTTTGTGTTGCTGATTTTTTTTTTATCAGAAAAACCAGTATTTGCTTTAAAAAAAATCTTTGTCCTCTACCCTAGGATTATCAGACTTTAAACTTAAACTTGTTTGCAGAATATGATTTCCTTTAGAACAATGTTTATATACTTATAAGTATGGAAGTGTTGATAAATAGACTTTAATCCTGACAGACTCCAAGTTAATAGAAATGGAAAAAGATTTGGACATTTCATTGGAAATTAGTAAAGTACACTTAACTTTGTTTTTTGGAGCAATTCACATTACTAACTTGCAATGAAATGTTGATTTATTTCCTAAACAAAGGGTAACATTCTCTTTCTTGGCTTGTTTTTGCCTTTCTTGGCATAAATCTAATTGGCATACATCAAAGAACATGAACTAGAAATAAGGTTGTTATCCTCAAACATTTAGAATATGGGTTCAGTCTTTGTTTTAACTTTTATCATAGTAAATGGACAATAGTTTGAACTATTTTTTGTCTTGTACAAATTAAAAATATGTATAGCATAATAGTTTTTTTCTCTGCATGTGAAATGATTTTAATATTTGATTTTAGATTCCCTTTAATCTCTGAATTTTTTTAATCCCCACAGACAATTGATTTTTATAACCAAGTCTATATAAAGAGTAAGATTTTTCCCAACTCTTTTAATAATTTGTTTATATATCTTTACATTTGATATATACAAACATCTCTAGTACTAGATTGCCCTTAATAGAATGTATGTTTTTCTTTAAAATTATGGAGCAAAATTATGACCGAGCATTCATCTTGGGCTTGGCCTCTCTTCGGGGAAATAAACTGCTTATTTCTTGGGTTAGTCATAAATGTATTTGTTTTTTAGCCCTCAGATGACATAAATTCCTGGATCTGGAGCTTCTATGGTGTTCTTCTGGTTTAGGCTGTGAAATTTTGATCACCCAGGGGCCTATCTGTACTTAGTACAAGTCTTTCAAATTAAGACAGTGTCTGAATGGAAAGAGATTTTCAGGAGTTGAATGTTTTGGTAGAAGATTTTTATTAATTAAGAGACAAGGAATCCTCTTTACTTGAGTGAAGGACAGTTTAAATAATAATAAACTGTAAATAGCATAAACTCAGTTTTCTTACCAGTATGTGAAATAGCTTTAAGTGTCAGAGGATGTCAAACTGTTACTACTTCAGGGTAGCATTTTTATCTGAAAAGTTATCTCTTAGAGATTAATATGTTTCTGATTCCACCTAGCCCATTGTTCACTTGGTGGCAGATTAAAGAACCACCTACTATGTGTATAACAACACACAAACAAAACTGATAATTTCAAACTTCAGCCATCTTTTTGGCCTCTTTTTCTTAAGATTATTTATTTACTTATTTTCTTCAGTCTGTGATGGTTTATGCTTCCTTTTGACAGTATATTCCCATCCTATACACTTGACAATTGGTGCTGCTTTCAACCAGCATCAGTCATTTTGGGGTTGAGACTTAAAAAAAAATCATTTTAAGAACTCTGTTCATGTTTGTCATGCTAGTTATCAAGAGAAGTCATGCTAGAAATATTATTTTGTTCAGAAAGCAAACTATGTTAGTCCATTGTTCCTAGTGTCGCACTGGCACAGTTGGATTTTTAAGATTTGGATGATGTACAGACTTTAACTTTTTTTTATGTGATATATCAATATTTGTTCATACGTTTTCTAAATTCCTCCAAAAATAAAATAATAAAATAAGTGTGCATTTTTCTTTAAATCATCTTTGTTCTTTAGTTTCCCAATATGTTTTGCTTTTATAATTTTCTTTTAGATAAATGAGAAAATAATATTGTCTTTTGAAAAAAAAAACTTTCTAGCAAAATGTTGCCTGAAGCACAGTATGTTCCTTCATCTTCATAGCTGTCTTGGGCCTCAAGGAGTTTAACAACTCAGTGCAAAACCTTTACAAGTAAGAAATGGGAGGAAAACACATTGAAAAGAACTGCAGGGTTAGTGGATTTCAAGCTCAATATGAGACAAATGTCAGCCAAAAAAATCTTGCGTGGAGTAGAATCTCAGGGTCTGCACCCCAAAGTCACTCTAATGAGCAGACAGGAAACTGGATAAGATGCTTGCAGAGAAAGTGTGGCCTTTATTAGAGGAGGAGAGAGAATGGGGGCGCTGCTCCGAGTGGTCAACTCAACAGCAATGACCAAGGATATACAAATGAACTCGGAATTTATAATAAATTAACACAATGTTTCTCTTTTGGTTGCCCACCACTACATATGATACAATGTCTGCATATGTTATAGTTTTCTTTATCTTGTCCTACCCTCCTTTTTTCCAGTGTTCTTGAATTCATGAGAGCATTCCTTAAGTTTGCAGTTTCTAAGTTGAGTCAGAGTTTCGACATTGCCAAGTTCTTTCATACTGAAACATTTGATATAGGGAGTCAAGGTTATATAACTTTAGGTCTCATAGAAATTTTCCATCACCTCAGTTTCTGTTTTCTAACCTCTTTTAACCTTTTGAAAACTGTCTGTCAGAGCTATGTAGAATCCATAATAAGAAAAAGGGGAAATATGAGGGTTTTGGCCACATTAGCAAAGAGTGAATTAAAAGTGTATATTTATGTATATAAAGCTGCTTGGGGAGACAGATTTTTTTACTCTTTTATAGGAGAGATTGGTATCTCTTCTGAAGGGCACCTGACTTTCACTAATTTTTTATAGGAAGTTGCCAATCAAGGATTACTAATGCTAACTAATATGCTGGAGGATAATACGTAATTTCAACCCACTCAATCTTAAATTATATTAAGCTAGTCAATACTGTCCAAGACTAGGGCATTGGTAGTTCCACTGTCCTTTCCTCTGGAGAATTTCTGTTCCAATTAGGAAAGTCTTGGAAAAACTAGAACAACACCAAGAAGGTTGATTAAGAGCCTTGAGTTTTTAACATCTAGGGACTAGTTGAGAAACTGGTTATGATCTGCTTATGGAAAAGAGGTGAGGTGAAGGGGATATGATCTTTGTCTTTGAGTAGTTGAAAGATTGTTACATAGTACAGAAATGGGACTCTACTTGGCCCCAGAGATGGAAGTTGCCTAGTGAAATAAAAAGGGGTTTGGACTGACTGGTGCCAGAATAATGCAAATAGGGACACACCCACACCCTACAAGGTAAAGGGATGAATGTATACACTAGATAAAACCACAGAGGGGATTTGGGGAATGAGTGGTGACAGAGAATTACACAAGCTGGGGTAACTGACAGTTGGCAGTTTAACTGTCCACCAAACTAGCCAGGGATACCAGGTATGATAAGGTAACTTAATTGTGAGTTCTTGTTGGTTTAGAGGAGACAACAGGAAGTATATAAAATCAGATTTAATGTTGTTAGGTGGGAAAGTGGAGAGGAATGACTAACTAATAGGAAATTGACTAACTGACAATGGAATGTCAAGTACAAGTTAAACTAAGTGCTGACAGGCTATTAACCCTGGCAGAGACTGAAGAGGGCTGGAAGATTGGGATTCTCATGACTCAGGTTCAAGCTGTTCCTAGATGTTGACAGGAACCAGGAACAAAATTCTTGATCAGCAAGTAAGTCCAAAGAGGCAGTAGGGAGAAAAGGCTATCTGTCAGCTGTCTACCAGCTGTAAATTTAATACCTTTACTCAACATAGGCTATCTTGATAGATGGTCTCTTCTATCTTCTTTTAAAATCCCAAAATCCACAGGTATTTGAGCCTCAGACAACTGGTCAATAGATCCACCCTCCTTCCAGCACAGCCAGGAACACTCTCCTTTTTCAAACCTCTCTCATTCCATCTTGGAATGTTCATAAAGTCAGCCAAGGTTTGCTTTTTAGCTGCCTGCTTTCTATTCTAACTTAAATCTATCTTTACCACCCTATAAATTACCTATAACACTAGGAACAACCCTAAGTAGGAAACCATCCTAACAATAAGAGCTATTTGAAATGGACTTCCTTTGAAGGTAGTGGGGTTCTTGGACCTCACTGATTTTCAAGCCAAGAGCCATTTATGAGGTATATTGTAGATGACACTTTGGGATTCTTTTCAAGCTATGAGATCCTGGGAAGGAGCCAAGATTGCTTAGTAGCCTCAAAAGCTGAAATCACTTACAATCCTTTTAAACCAATATTTTAAAAGTACTTAAAATGACAGTAGTCAAAAATCCTAACAAGACAGAATGGTGGGGCTCTCCCGCTGAATACAACTTGAAAAGTAGGCAGAGTTGATTTTCACAGGATAAAGGGGAACAGGAAACAAAAGTGCACACAGAGGAGTACTGTCCAACTACTTCCCCACCTACTGCTCCAGGTTAGGCAACTGGGCACAAGTTAACTTTGGGATCCGGATATGCAAGCTACACCAATAAAAGAGCACCTTAGACCCACCCACCCCTTGAAGTTCCATGTCCTCACACCAGTGTGGTCCAGAGGTCCATAGGGCTGAACCCTTTAAAGCTTGTGCTGTTGTGGTGAAGATCTAGCCCCAGGGCAAAAAAACTCACAATGCCAAAACCTGCAAGACAGCAACAGAGAAGATGTAATCATCAGCTTTCAGAATACCTAGTCCACAGGCAAAAAGAGGTTGTTGGGAAAATGAGTAAACAGCAAAAGAAACTCTTAAAACTTGAAAATTTCTATGGGGACAAAGAGCAAAGTACAGAACCAATGGGATGGTGAGAACCAAACAAGCACATGCAAAACTTAAAAGAAAAATGGGAATTGCTCTCAAGCTCTGGAAGAACTCAAAAAAGAATTCAAAAGTCAAATTAAGACAGGTCAAAAGAAATGGGGGAAAGATATTAAAGTAATACAAAAAAGAAAATAGCTTAAATAGCAAAATTGGTCAACTGGAAAAGGAAACAAAAATCCAATGAAGAAATGAATGCCATGAAAAGTAGAGTGGACCAAATGGAAAAGGAAGATCAAAAGGTCAGTGAAGAAATTCTTTTTTTTTTTTAAATTAGAATTGGGCAAATAGAAGCTAATGACTTCACAAGACATCAAGAAACACAACAAAATCAAAAGAAAGAAAATCTGAACTCATTGAAAAAACAATTGACCTAGAAAATATATTCAGGAGAACCAATTTAAGAATTATTGTACTATCTGAAATTTATGATAAAAAAAAAAGCCTAAACATAAGAAATTATCAAAGAAAACTGCCATGATATTCTTGAACAAGGGGATAAAATAGAATTTGAAAGAATATATGTTAGAGCCAAGTCAGAAGCTCCCAGGTCAAGGAGAAAATACAGCAAGTAGCCAGAAAGAAATAATTCAAATATGGAACCCCAGTCAGGATTATACAGGATCTGGCAGCTTCTACATTGAAGGACAGGAAGGCTTGAAAGATCTGGAAGGCAAGGGAATTGGGTTACAACCAAGAATCGCCTATCCAACAAAATTGACTATATTCTTTCAGGGGAAAATATGGTTATTTAATAAAATGGAAGGTTTTCAAGCATTCCTAAAGAAAATACCAGACTTAAGCAGAAAATGTTATATCCAAACACAAAATTCAAAAAAAAGAAAAGCATAAAAAAAGTAAATAAGAAAGAGAACATTTAAGGACTTCACGAAGATCAAAGTGGTAGTATGCCATTTAGGGTGATGTAAAAAAAAGGGGGGGGGAGAAAAAGAATTGTACTAAGAGAAATGAGAAAAGAAATAAAATGGTGTGATTATATCACAAAAGAGGTATTGGGGTACCATTACAGTGGAGGGGAGGATGAGTATGGTGAAGGGTAGGTAATACTCTCATTGGAATTGGCTCAGAGAGGGAAGAGCCAGATTCATTGGGGTACAGAATTCTATCATCCTACAGATAAGTAAAAGGGGAATAAAAAAGGGTGTGGTAGGAAGGGGAGCAATATAAGGGAAGAAGTGGGGTGATTTTCAAAATATAGAGAAGTAGAAGGGTAGTGATGGGAAGGAGAGTAGTAACTAAAAGCAAATCACTGGTATGGAGAGAAAGAGTGAAAGGAGAAAGGGCAGGATTAAAAGAGGAAATCAAGGTGGAGGGGAATACAAAATTGGTAATCTTAAGTGAATGTAAATGGAATGAACTCACCCTTAAAACAGAAGTGGATAGAATGGATTAAAAACCAGAATCCTACCATATGTTGCTTACAAGAAACACATTTGAGGCAGGTAGAGAGACAGTAAAAGTATAAGGCAATATCTATTTGGCTTCAAGTGAGACAAAAAAACAGGAGTAGCAATCATGATCTCAGGAAAAGCTAAAGCAAAAATAGTTCTGATTAAAAGAAATAAAGGAGGTGATTACATCTTGATAAAAGACAATGAACTGGCAGCTGGGTAGCTCAGTGGAGTGAGAGTCAGGCCTAGAGACAGGAGGTCCTAGGTTCAAACCCGGCCTCAGCCACTTCCCAGCTGTGTGACCCTGGGCAAGTCACTTGACCCTCATTGCCCACCCTTACCAATCTTCCACCTATGAGACAATACACCGAAGTACAAGGGTTTAAAAAAAAAAAAAAAAAAAAGACAAGAAATATCAGCACCAAATGGTATAGCATCTAGATTTTTACAGGAGAAACTAAAGTAGCTTAAGGAGGTAGTAGATAGTAAAACTATACTAGTGGGGCACCTCAACCTTCCCCTATCAGAACGAGATAATTCTAACTAAAAAATAAGTAAGAAAGCAATAAGGGAAGTGAATGAAATTTTAGAAAAGTTAGATTTAATAACTATCTGGAGACAATTGAATAGGGATAAAAAGTAATATACTTTCTTTTTATCAGTACCTGGTACATATACAAAGATTGACCATGTCCTAGGGCATAAAAACTTCACAATGAAAAACAGAAACAATAAATACAACTTTTTAAAATCATAATGCAATAAATATTATAATCAAGGGTTCATGGAAAGGCAAATTAAAAATTAATTGGAAATAAAATCCAATTCTTCAAAATAGGTGGGTCAAAGAACAAATCATAGAAACAACTGATTTCATTGAAGAGAATGACAATGAGGAGATAATATATCATAATTTATCAGAGATAGCCAAAGCACTACCCAAAGGAAAATTTATATTCCTGAATATCAATAAAATAGAGAAAAATGAATTGGGCATGCAAATTAAAAAACTAGAAAAAGAACAAATTGAAAATTTCCAGTTAAAGACAAAATTGGCAAACCTAAAAGTAAAAGGAGAAATTTTAAAGATTGAAAATTAAAGGACTATTGAATTAATAAATAAGACTGTGAGCAGGTTCTATGGGGGAAAAAACCACAGAGATAATTTGATTTAAAAAAAGAAAAGAGAATCAAGTTATCAGTATAAAAAATGGATAAGGTGAATGAAAATGAAAAGGAAATTAAACTAATTATTAGGAGCTATTTCACCCAATTATATGACAATAAATATGATAATTTAGGGGAAATGGATAATTATTTACAAAAATATAAATTGCCTAGATCAATAAAAGAGGAAATAGAATACTTAAGAAATACTTAAGTAATTCCATCTCTGAAAAAGAAATTGAGCAAGCCATCCGTGAACTCCCTCCAAAATCCCCAGGGTCAGATGGATTCACAAGTGAATTCTATCAAACATTTAAAGAACAATTAATCCCAAACTATTTAGCAAATATGCAAAGAAGGGAGTCCTATAAAATTCTTTTTATAATACAAATAGTTCTGATATCTAAGCCAGGAAAACCAAAAGCAAAGAAAGAAAATTACAGACCAAATTCCTTGATATAAAAAGATAACAGCAATATCTCACAAGGATTATTCACAATGTCCAGATGGGATTTATACCAGGAATGCAAGGCTAGTTTAGTATTAGAAAACCATCAGCATAATTGACCATATCAATAACTAAACTAACAGAAATCACATGATTATCTCAATAGATGCAGAAAATGCCTTGACTAAATACAACACCCATTCCTATTGGAAACACTAGAAACCAAAGGAATAAAAGGGCCTTTCCTTAAAATAATAAGCAGTATTTGTTTAAAACCATCAGTATCATCTATAATGGGGATTAGTTAGAAGCCTTCCCAATGAGATCAGGAATGAAGCAAGAATGGTCATTATCCACCACTGTTATTTAATACTCTACTAGAGATGCTAGCTTTAGCAATTAAGAAGAGCAAAAGAAATTGGAGAAGTTAAAGTAGGAAATGAAGAAACTAAACTATCATTCTTTGTGGATGATATGATGATATACTCAGGGAATCATAGAGAATCAACTAAAAAACTAGTTGAAATAATAACTTTAGCAAAATTGCAGGATACAAAATAGACCCAAATAAATTGTCAGCAGTTCTATATATTTCCAAAAAAGTCCAGTAGCAAGTTAGAAAGAGAAACTCCATTTAAAATCACTCTAGGGGGCAGCTGGATAGCTCAGTGGATTGAGAGCCAGGCCTAGAGATGGGAGGTCCTGGGTTCAAATCTGGCCTCAGACACTTCCCAGCTGTGTGACCCTGGGCAAGTCACTTGACCCCCATTGCCTACCCTTACCACTCCAAGACAGAAGGTGAGGGTTAAAAAAAAATTTAAAATAAAAAAAAATTAAAATCACTCTAGACAATATAAAATATTTGGAAATCTATTTGCCAAGACAAACATAGGAATTATATGAATACAATTACAAAACACTTCACACAAATAAAATTAGATCTAAACAACTGGAAAAACTAATTGCTCATGTGTAGGCCACCCTAATAATGTATAAAAATGACAATCCTACCTAAATTAATTTACTTAATCAACCTATCAAACCATCAAAAAACTATTTTATATAACTAGAAAAAAATAATAATAAACAAAAGATCAAGAATTTCAAGGGAGTTAAAAATAATAATAAACAAAAGATCAAGAATTTCAAGGGAGTTAATGAAAAAAATGCAAAAGATGGGGACCTTGCAGTAACAGATCTTAAACTGTAGTATAAAGCAGTGATCATCATAACAAACTGGTACTGGCTAAAGAATAGAAGGGTGGATTAATGGAATAGACTAGGGGTAAATGACCTTAGTAATCTAGTGTTTGATAAATCCGAAGATCCTAGCTTCTGAGATATTTGACAAAATTGCTGGGAAATTTGGAAAACAGTATGACAAAAATTAAGTTTATATCAATATCTCACACCCTGTACCAAGATATGGTCAAAATGGGTATATGATTTAAACATAAGGAATAATATTATAAGTAAATTAGAGGAACATAGAATAGTTTGCCTGTCTGAACTATGGTGAAGAGAATTTATGACCAAACAAGTGACAGAGAATATTGTTAGATGTAAAATGAATAATTTTGATTATATTAAATTAAAAAGGGTTTGCACAAACAAAACCAATGCAACCAAGGTTAGAAGGGAAGCAATAGTTGTCATATTCAAGCTCTGGGAGTAGAGAGTCACACTTTGATTGACAGTTTATGACAATTGGAGACTTCTGAATGTTCGCAGAGGCCATGAGAAAAAAAAAAAAAAAAGGCAGTTGGCCAGAGAGGGTATAAATACCCTGAGAGAGTTCTGAGAGGGGTTTTTTGATTTTTGGGACCCTTGGCTTTTGGTTTAAGAGCTTTGACCTGAAATCCTTCATTAAAACATCAACCTGATCTTGGACATTGATTTACCTGTGGGTCAGACCGTGGATCCTCTGAATCTCTTTGAATTCCCCTAGATATTTAGGCATTTAAACCATCTCTAGATATTTAGGTATCCTGGGCCTGGGGGAGGGGGTGGAGGATAGGGGAAAGGGCAGGGGAAACTGGGAAGTGGGTAGGAGAAGAAGAAGAGGGTAGTAAGGGTGATATTTCCTGAAGGCTGTAGGACTGGCACAGCAACTAGCAGTAAGAAGCTGAGAAAGACCATCAATATTTGTGTCATCCAAACAGAGTGCTTACTCTGGTTTGGCCATGGCCAGGCTGAGCCAGAGGAGGTGAAGAACAAGAGCCCAGCATTACTGAACAGCCTACAGTCCTGAGGGATTAGTGTCATAGATTTAGTGACAGGGTCTCCTATTCCCAATCCATTCCTGATCATTCCTTTCCTTTATTAACCACATAGATAAAATTTATTAAGTACCTTCCTGGAGTAGTTATTCATTACCATTCTGGTGAGGGAGAAATGCAATCAGATGAACATTATCCAAGGCTGATAGAGCCCAATAGTAATAATCAATCAACCCCAGGTGGGACCTGAAAGGGTAACCATCCACTGACCTGTAGGGATCCTGCCTGGGCACTGTTATAAAGAAGGGCAGTTATTATAACATCCAGCTGAGTGGTAGAACCTAGGTGTCCCTGCACCAGCCATTAAGGGAACCCAAACACAGCTTCCTCAGATTAATAACAACAATATAATAACTAGCCTATTAGGAATATAAAGATACCATCTATCTCTTATTTTTATAACATAGTCTGGAGGGAAAATTTATTACAAAGTTCTCTCATAAACATCTAATTTCTCAAATATATAAAGAACTAAGTCAAATTTGTAAGAATCCAAGTCATTCCCCAGTTGATAAATGGTCAAAGGATATGAAAAAATGTTCTAAATCAGGGGCAGCTGGGTAGCTCAGTGGATTGAGAGTCAGGCCTAGAGACGTGAGGTCCTAGGTTCAAATCTGGCCTCAGACAGTTCCCAGTTGTGTGACCCTGGGCAAGTCACTTGACCCCCATTGCCCACCCTTACCAATCTTCCACCAAGGAGCCAATACACAGAAGTTAAGGGTTAAAAAAAAAAAAAAAAGCTAAAAAAAAAAATGTTCTAAATCCCTCTTGATTAGTGAAATGCAAATTAAAACAATCTGGAGATACCACTTCACACCTATCAGATTGGCCAGTATAACAGTATATCTCTGTGCATGTTACTGAGAGGTCTCTGTGTGCCATCTTTGGCACATATGCCATAGGTTCACCACCACTACTCTAGCTAGTCGTCAGTATCAGAATTTAAAGATTACAATGTAATACAGAAATTACCAAGCTTATTACAGAGAACTTAATGTAATGTGCATATTAAATGTAGTAGTTTCATAACTTTTTTTGCATCAAGGGTTTCTTTGACAGTCTCATGAAGTTCTCCAAGTTCTCTCTTCTCTGCAAGGCATTTATTTTTGGTCATCAGGCCAGATATGTTGACTTGTGTGAAGGGCCTCTTCTCTATATGGCTGGGAATTTGTATACCTATAGATGAACATAGAAAATAGGACAATTTTGTCTCTTTTTAAGGAAAGCCAATACAAGTCACAAGAAGAAAGGAGAAATAACTTACCCTTTGTTGTGGATCAGGGGAAAAAAGTTTTATCAGGGAAGCAGAAATCAGTCAAGTCTAGGACCATTTTGTCTTCATTTAGGGAAACCTAATCTATTTTTCAAGAGAGAATGAAGGACAAGTTTATCCCACTTTGTGGGGAATTGCTGATAGATATTAGTCCTTAATACCTGTTAAGCATATAACCAAAACAAGTCAGTATATTGGTAATTTCCCAGGAGAGATACTGTAAAGAACCATAAATAAACAATTTGATCTGTAAATCCTATCAGATCCAGCTATAACTGATGATTAAAACCAATTTATAACTTCTTTCATTATTCAAAGTTTTCCTGTGTAATAAATCATTTTAATTTAAAGAAAATGGGGATTATGTGGGAAGCCATTAAGAGAAATTAGAATCTCAAGTAGATATTTTTATCTGAACCCCCATCAAAAGATCAACACAGATCGGCAGAGCCATGTGTTGACCTTTCTCCCTACAAATAGGTATGAGACTGGAATGGACTATCTAGGATAAAAATCTGAGATTCCTCTTTTGACTCCTTTTCATAATTCACACCTTTCTTTAAAAAGCAATATAGTCTGGGGCAGCTGGGTAGCTCAGTGGAGTGAGAGTCAGGCCTAGAGGCAGGAGGTCCTAGGTTCAAACCCGGCCTCAGCCACTTCCCAGCTGTGTGACCCTGGGCAGGTCACTTGACCCCCATTGCCCACCCTTACCAATCTTCCACCTATGAGACAATACACCGAAGTACAAGAGTTTAAAAAAAAAAAAAAAGCAATATAGTCTTATGGAAAAAGCTTTGGGCTCTCAGTAATCCAGCAGGAGGAGGGTTAACACTGTTCCCCTTTGGCCAGGAATGCAGCTGCCTGGTACAGCCAAGGCCAAACCCGTAGCAGGGGCATTTTGCCCAGAATTAAAGTAAAATAATGAGTCTCAAAAAATATTGTTTAATACCATCAAGGCTGAGAAATTCAGGGGCTTTCCATCCTAACAAAATGTCCCAGACTTCACTTAATGATAACACATATAGTTGATAGTTTAGCATAGGTTTTATCTACACCTTGAAGCTTCTAAGGCTTTTGTTTTGACTATGGCAAAAATATTGCTCTGTGTAATTGTGGGAAACTTTCTTGGGCTTTTGGGGGAAGGGGATCCTTAACTTTCTATATAATAAACTGGTGACTCCATTGTACCTCAGAGCAATTTGAGCTAATAAGCCGTGCTTCCAATCTCTTTCATTCTTTGCATCCGATGACCACCATAGGCTACTCAGAAAAGTCTCTGGTTATAGAGCAGGATCTCTATAAGATACTAAGGAATCAGACCTTCTGCCTTAAAAGAATGCTTACCATGAGCCAAAACTATGAATAGCAGATCCTTTGGACCAAAGATAGCTAGATATTTTAAATGAATAATTTGAGATCAAGATTTGGATAAAGGCCATATAATAAAATGTCTACCTGTTCTTACACTCCTAAAGAACTGAGTCTTAGGCTACTGCTAACTATGATAAAATTTTTAATGATTAGTTCTTTTAATGTTGTGTAAAAATTCTGATCAACTCATATTTTAATGCATGTAACTTTTTAGTATTATAGACTGAAATCTTTGCCTGTCTGTGAAAATAATTTCAGAACTATTTTATCAATGATGAATATGGAAGATTAAGACAATTAATATTTTGATAATTTTCCAGAAAGGGAGAAGGCTTTTCCTCTAGTTCAATCATGGCTAACAAAATCTCAGATATGATGCCCCAAATTCTGTCTCTTAGAAGTCCCTAATTGATCTACTCGAACCATTTCTCATGATCATAATTAATATTTAGATAGTGATTGAATATTTGCAAAGCACTTTACAAGTGTCTCATTTTATCCTCATTTCAATCCTAAGCGGTTGGTGCTCTTACTATCCCTATTTTCCAGATGAGGAAACTGAGGCAGACAGGTTAAATGATTTGCCTGTTATCATATAGCTCAGTACCTACAGCTACATTTGAACTGTGGTCTTTCTGATGAGTCAATTAGAACAGCAAGTGGTAATAGGAATTGAGTAAACCTCACCAACTCATTTTTGATTCAATTCTGGAGCTAGTTCAATTTCCTTTCTATTCAACTATGCATGTAGCCCAATTTCTGCCTATGAGAAAACTTTATTCAACTGTGAGAATTGTGAGAAAAGCATAATGTATTATTTGAACCTAGCTCTACATGACTGGAAATCTAGACCACTTCTCCCTGCTGCTTAGAGACCCTTAAGTTAGAGACCTAGGTTATGAGGTCCAGAAATCCAGTCAGATCCAAAGACAAAATCCAAAGACCAATGAGTTGTCTCATGATTGAAGTGCCAGGAGTGGATCCCAATAATGAGTCTGAGAGCAGCAATGCAAAATGCAAAGGGACTTTATTGTCTAGCTTAAGGCTAGGGACTCACAACCAACAAGTCAAGGTGGATCTGGAGCTGTGCAAGAGCTGAATATTTAAGGATCAGCAGGCAGAGGGGAGGGGGCAGAATATTGGGGGTCAGGATATCTGCAAGATTGAAATTCCTGTAGATAGGGGGATGTCTACAAGGTGGGAGTTCCTGTAGATATGGGGGATGTCTGCTAGGTAGGAGTGTCATGCAAGGGTTAGGATCTGGAGACCAAAGGTCTGCAGATTTGAAATTCCTGGGGACAAGCCTGTTTCATTATAATGTTATACAGGGGTATGGATTTTTAATTCTGACTCTAGGTTTCACAATGATTACACATTTCAAGCAACCTATATGTCTTATTTGAAAACTGGCTCCATACTAGTGTGTGGGGTGAAAATTGAGGGGACCTTGAAAATGTGAAAGTATACCCTCTTTAAACACTATTTGAAAAATATGACTTGGGAAAGCCATCCCTTAAAATGTAATGCTTTATTGAGAGAGAGAGGGAGAGAAATATGGGGGGCACTGCCTCAAGCAATTGACCCAAGTCAAATGCCCCCAAAGAATTAGAGAGAGATCTGGTCATGTCTGCCTCTATGCAGGAGGGGACAGACTGACTAACTAGTCCTTGATACAGTCTACCTGATACAAAAAAATGTCCTCTGGTTTCCAGACACTCCCAACTTAGAGGAATTAACATTTCAAGAGCTTGGAGACAAAACTTTGAATAGCTTTACAATGGCTTTAAAATGGACACATTCAAGAAAATTAACATCTTTAAGAAATTGGGAGAATAGCTTTACAGTGGATACATTCAAGGAAATTAATACTTTATTTATTTTTTTAAAACTTACCTTCAGTCTTGGAGTCAATACTGAGTATTGGCTCCAAGGCAGAAGAGTGGTAAGGGTAGCAATGGGGGTCAAGTGACTTGCCCAGGGTCACACAGTTGGGAAGTATCTGAGGTCAGATTTGAACCTAGGACCTCCCATCTCTAGGCCTGGCTCTCAATTCAGTGAGCTACCCAGCTGCTCCCTCAAATTAATATTTTAAAGAAATGGTCAAGGTTTGGAAACAAAGGTTTTGATTCAGAAATAAAGAGCAGGAATATTATTCAAAAAGAGGAGGAAGACAGGGTGGTATTATCTGGGAGGGGCTGATGTGAGTATCATTCCTGCCATTAGGCTTGATTCAATGGAAGCCTCCAGATATAATGGAAGAGACTTCTACAACAAAAGGATACTCAACATTGGTTTTTAAGATTTGATCCTTGGGTACTTTTAGGATCTAAGACCACCAGCCTAGGATTCCTGCCTAGGGAAAATTCCCAGACAAACTCACTTAAAGCTGTAAAGCCTTTGTAAGGATAGGGGTGGGAAACCAGATTTTACTAACTTTTTGGAGATATTGATAACTATTACTAACTTGAAAATAACACTAATTTCTCACTCCACACACTAATCAATCAGTCAGTCAGTTATTGTTTCCATGTCCTTTTGATTGACTGTAGACACATTGGAGGAGTGGGACACCTCTTTCTGAATTCAGGGAATTGCACCTCTTGACTCTCTTCTTCCCAACTTGGAAAGTTCCTAATATTTCTTCCAATTAGATATAAGATTACCTGTGGGACTTAAAAATCAGCCTGACAGGCTACCCAACTATTTCTAGCCTGGGCAAGCTGCTTCTTGGCCCCCGTCTTGTTCAGTCTCCTGAAACCCCCCAAAAAGAATGTTTCCCAGCACATAAAAACATTCCTTATCTCCCCCTATGATAGGCCTAAAATTAACCTCCAGGCCAAATAGTTCCCAACAAGTAAATTTGTCTTCCTTATCTCCCCTTGATGGATAGTTGCCAGATACTTCCTGACCCCTGACACTAACACCCCCATGATGGATGGTCCCTGACCCCTGACCCTAACACCCCCTTGATGGATAGTTGGCAGATGCTTCCTGATTCCCTGTCCCTGGTACCCCCTTGATGATTACCAGATGCTTTCCAATATCTCTCCTTGATGATGTATGTTCCAATCCCCTTCCCCAACATTTCTATATAAACCCTTGGCTGAAGAAGCCACCGGGTCAGTCAGGCAAACCTCTCTCTGCCTACAACTCCTAGCACCATGCTAGCCAATAAATGAGCCTCTTGGGGGCAACTGGGTAGCTCAGTGGAGTGAGAGCCAGGCCTAGAGACAGGAGGTCCTAGGTTCAAAGCCGGCCTCAGCCACTTCCCAGCTGTGTGACCCTGGGCAAGTCACTTGACCCCCATTGCCCACCCTTACCAATCTTCCACCTATGAGACAATACACCGAAGTACAAGGGTTTAAAAAAAAAAAAATAAATGAATGAGCCTCTTCTTGCATATTGCACTGTCAGTGTGATTCTTCCTGCCATGACCAAATCTGGGCCAGACCTTAAAATCTGGGTCCAACATACCTAATTTTGCATCCTACTTAAATTTTTTCTTTCGATTAATTGGTCTTACTTGATTAAGTTGTTTTTAATGCATAAAAGCTATTTCTCCCTGGATTCTGGATCTAGTGCCAAAGTCAAGTGGGGCTGGGGCTAGGTAGGTATTGCTCGATAAATCTTCATTCTTGGAAACTCAAACTTTTGTTTTTTCAGTCATTTCCTCTTTCATCCACCACCTTTACTAGGTCCAACACCCTACTCTACCACTAAGCTACTTTCTCAGGCAGTTAAGAGCATTCTTTTTTTTTTTAAACTGTTAACTTTGAAAAAAACAGAACTATTAAATAGTCAGAAAAGCCACTCTTTAATTAAGGAAAAGGGGGGAATAGGGCTGATTAGGCCTCCACTCAGAGAGGTGTGCCACATGCCCCATGCAGAGTCAGAGGATTGAACACTGCTTGCTCTGGTCCCTGACCCACTGGGAGTGCCACTGAGTTAGATGACAACTCCTAGGAAACAAAAGAAATCAGGGAAAGTATATACCATTTTGGAAGATCCAGGAGCTGGGAAAGATGATTGACATCATCATACTGACAGGATACAATCAAGCTTGGGAAAGGAATCATAGCCAGAGGCTAGGGTGTAAGGGAAGGGGCTACTTACAATGGATACTAAAGGATGGTTCCTGTCCAGGTGTGTCTTCCTGGGAAAGAGTCTCTGATACAATGGGGAAGACTACTTAAGACAAAAGGATATTTAGCATCTACCCTAGAGTCCATTATTCAGTCTGCTATTGCTGGCCTAAGATTCCCTTCAGGGTGGATTCTCACAGGAACTGGGAACAAGCACAAGCTTTGGGGGTCTCCAACCTATAAGCTATTCCCAAAACTTGGGGTTCACCAGATCTCACAAGTTTGGGGTCTCTAGATTCCACATCTACAAAATCCCTGCCTTCTATCTTGAAGTCAATACTGTGTATTAGCTCCTTGGTGGAAGAGTGGTAAGGGTGGGCAATGGGGATCAAGTGACCTGCCCAGGGTCACACAGCTGGGAAGTGTCTGAGGCCGGATTTGAATGTAGGACCTCCCATCTCCAGGCCTGACTCTCAATCCATTGAGCAACCCAGCTGCCCCTTAAGAGCATTCTAAAGGCAGCTATACAGTTTGATTTGTTGGTTAATATTTCAGTATTTTTTTTCTCCTTTTCCACATCACTTGAGACTCAATGGTTGTCTTAGAATGGAATCCAGGTAGAAATGTAAACAGTTGTGTGTGGAGTGAGAAATTAGTGCATTATTCTCAAGTTATTAAAAGTTGTTAATATCTAAAGGTTGGTGTTCCCCCCTCCCTATTTTTACCAAAGCTTTGCAGATTTAAGGGAGCCTACAGGGGAACTGCCCTAGGCAAGAGTCCTAGGTGGATGGTTTTAGATCCTTGGGTACTCCTGACCAAACCTTAAGTACCAATCTTGAGTACCCTTTTGTCTAGAAAGGACTCTCCTATTGTATCTTTGAATTTGAAGCTTCTAACTGGAGGTCAAACCCAAAGGCTTGAATGATCCTCTCCTCAGCCCCTCCTAGATAATCCAGTCCCAAACCACTTCCCTCTTTGTATCTGTCTAGAACTTCCAGATCATTTCTTTAAAATATTGATTTGGTTGGATGTATCCATTGTGAAGCTATTCTCCAATTTCTTGAAGATCTTAATTAGCTTGAATGTGTTCATTGTAAAACTATTTAACACTATGTCTCCAGCTACTGTAAAATGTTATAATCCCTTCTGGGAGACTTGATTATATCAGGATTCTCTTATAAGTAAGGGATTTTTCTGTGAATTTTTGGTCATTTGTCTCGGGTCACAACTTGAGGCAGTGACTCACATTTTCTCTGTAATTCCTTGGGACATCTGTCTTGGGTCTTGGACCTGACAATGATGCCCCGCCTCCACCATCACTCAATAAAGCTTTATATTTTAAATGATATCACGGTCATATATTTTTGTTAATAAGTGGTAAAAGGAGGGTAAACTTTAAAATTTCCAAGGTCCCCTCAATTTCCACCCCACACAGATGTATCACCTACCAGACTGCCCAAGGATTAAATTGTTTTCTTTATGGCTTATTCTTTTGCCTCTGAAACTAAATTGGAGTATGTATGTATAAATGTGCTAAATATAAATAGCCTAGTACTATACAAGAATTTACTTTTGATCATTTTTCTTGACCCAGATCTTTTCAAATATGGAATTAGCTAATAGGAGTTTATTGTTGTAAAGATTAAGAAACTGAAAAAAAAAATCTGACTTTTACTTAAACTACTGTAATAGGTGTTAACTGGGAACAAACAGAACTATTAAATAGTCAGAAAAAGCCACACTTTAATTAAGGAAAGGGGTTCAGTGCTTTCCTCAAGGCCTCCTCACATTGCTGCATGCTATAAACCCAGAGTCCCAAGACCTCGGTTGTTCTGGTCACTCACCCCTAAGAGAACCAACCTCAAGAGATTTAACAACTCCAAAGGACTAAAGAATTTGGGGAACTAATAAACCTTTTGGGAAATGGAGGGACAGGAAAATGATTGATTGACATTACCATGGCTACAAGGAAATGGGAGTGTCCAAACTAGTTGAAGGCTAGGGAAGGAAACCATAGCTGGAGGCTAGGGTGCCTACCTTACAAAGGATACTAAAAGGATTGTTCCTGCCCCAGAGTTGGGTCTTCTTAGGAAGAGGCCTGATACAATGGGGAAAACTTCTAATATAAAAGGATATTTTTGCATATGCTTAGGCCCACCAGCTCCACCTAAACTAATATTGTCATTTACTTAAAGGTCTAATATTCAGCGGAGACTAGTTAAGACTGAAACTTACCTGGGGCAAACTCACTGGAAGGGGGGGAGGGTGAACTTGAGGTCTCCAGCTTACAAGCTAACCCTAAAACTTAGGATCATCAGATCTTACTAGGCTACAAGTTTGGGGGTTTCTAGATTCCACATTGACATAGGGTAAAAGGAAAAATGTTTAAATAGGAAGTCTACTTTATAAATATCAAACAAGTGGGGCAGAGCCAAGATGGTGGCCACAAAAGCTAAAACTGCTGGGAATTTTCAATATTAAATGAAAATAAAAAGTTTTTCTTTGGCCAAGGAGTCCCCAAGACTACCATTACCAAAAGACAGATAGTATCTTACTAGCTTTGACATAAACTGACAGTCATACTGTCGATGTGGAATCTAGAGACCCCAAACTTGTGGCTTAGTGAGATCTGATGAACCCCAAGTTTTAGAAATAGCTTGTAGGCTGGAGACCCCTAAAGCTTGTGCTTGTTCCCAGTTCCCTGTTCCTATGAGAATCCACCCTGAAAGGAATCCTGAATAGCATTGGCCGACTGAATAATGGACCCCAGGGTAAATGCTAAATACCCTTTTGTCTTAGGTAGTCTTCCCCATTGTATCAAAGACCCTTCCCAGGAAGACACACCTGGGCAGGGAAAGTCCTTTAGCATCCATTGTGTAAGCAGCCCCTTCCCTTACACCCTAGCCTCTGGCTAGGATTCCTTTCCCAAGCTTGATTGTAAATCCCATCCTTACCAATACAATGTCAATCATCTTTCCCAGCCCCTGGATCTTCCCAAATGGTATATAAGTTCCCCAATTTCCTTTGTTCCTTGGAGTCCTCATCTAGCATGGTGTCACTCCCAGGGGGTCAGGGAGCAGAGTGAAGCAGTGTTCAATCCTGGACTCTGCACAAGGCGCAGCTCTGCAAAAGAGGTCAAGTAGCCCTGTTCCCCCTTTCCCTTGATAAAGTGGCTTTATGACTATTTAATAGATCTGTGTTTTTTCTAAGTTAGCAATACCAACCTGGAAAAAAATATAGAACCACTAAAGCAGTCAGTAAAACCCAGTCTTTAATCAGGAAAGAGATAGTGTGAACACTATATTAGGCTGCCACACAAAGTCAAGCACCTAAAAACCATACAGAGCCCAGGGCACTGGGACTCCAGGAACAGTATCTCTGAGAGGATCACCCCAGGAGATGATTCTACAAAGAACCATAGAACTTGGGGATTTATATACCTTTTGGGGAACCAAGGAGAGGGAAGTATGATTGATTGGCTTTACAATGGCTACAAGGAAATGAGAAGTCCAAGCCAGGATTATCAGGGAGAGACTTATCCTTCCAAATGGATACAAAAAGAAAAAGTCTGGCCAAGGGAGGTTCCCTGGGCAAGACTGGGATGGAAAAAGGGTACTTAACATTTGATTATGTCTGCTAGTTCCATCTAAGCTGGGATCATTAAGTACTTTATGGTCTGTTGTTCAGTCTGAAATGGGTCAGTCCTCCAGTGAGTTCTCAGGGGGCAGGGGCAAACTTGGGGTTCCCAAAAAACCCGGTTGACAGTCATGAAAAATCTTATTAATTGTACTTGATGCTAACATTTATGTATTCCCTCCGTCCCCATCCCATAATTAACCACTGAAAATATATGTGAAAGTAACTGATAATTACTGTTCAAAATTTCTGTAACTTGTTTTCATAGGTATTAAACAAGTGAAGGAATTCACACATACAAATATGTAAGAAGCTGCATTTTCTTTTTTCTTCATTTTTTTAATCAATTGCATGTAATAACAAATTTCCACATAAATTTTCAGTTATATGATTCAAATTGTCTCCCTTCTTCCCTTCCTTCCCTTCACTCCCAGAGCTGGCAAGCAATTTGATCTGGATTTGAAGTGCCAGAAGAGTCAATCCCAAAAATTGAGTCCAGATAATGCAATGCAATACGCAAAGGGATTTATTATTGTTAGGTTCAAAATGGGTGGCCTCCAGAGGAACACACGAGACAATGCAATCAAAGCAGGAGAAAGCTTTATTGCCAGCGCACAGGTTGGGGGAACTCAACAAAGAGAATCCCAAGGGGTGCATTCAGAAAAGGGAATATATATGTTTCTAGGATACAGGTGCCTTTGTTTTAGGGTTAGCTAATAGCTAGACAGAGGGAGTAGGGATGCTTCCAGGTGCCACAGAATATGATTCTTAATCTTCAAGGCTTGTTCTTGTCTAGGAATCTTCAAGGCTGTTCAGTCCAGGGGCAGGGGAGGATTTGGGGCTGTCAGCCAGGAGTTGTGTCCCTGGAACTGTGAGTCAGAGATAACTGCCCTGCTTGAGCACGGCATGACATTATCCAAAAACCCCCTGCTTAATTGCCAAGTTTAGCTTTTTGGCTATAATATTCTTATAAGCTATAATGTTTCTATAAGCTATAATATTTCTATAAGCTTTTTTGGCTATAACATTATCTTAGCTTAAGTTAAGGATCTCACATCAAAAGGCTGATGTGGGACCATGAGCTATGCCAAGCTGGGTTTTTATAGAATGGTAGGCAGCAGGGGACAGGATAGGGGGATGTCTTCAAGGTAGGCGTTCCTTCAGATAAGGGGGAGAGGTCTGGAAACCAAAGGTCTGTAAGTTAGGAATTCCTACAGACAAGCCTGCTTCATTATAATGTTTTACAGGGTCTGGATTTTTAATTATGACCCTCTCTAGGTTCCACAGATTGTGCATGTATTATCATGTAAAACATATTTCCATATTGTTCATTTTTTAATTTTAATAACAAATTTCTGCATAAGTTTTCTGAAGTTACATGATCCAAATTGTCTCACTTCCTTCTTCCCTCCCCTCTCCTCCTGGAGCTGGCAAGCAGTTTGGTCTGGGTTAGATATGTATTAACATGCAAAAAATTTCCATATTATTCATTGTTATAAATGAATGATCATATAAAATTAAAACCCCAAAAGAAAAACACAAATAAGCAAGTGAAAATTTGTATGCTTTCCTTTGCAATCGAACTTAAACTGTTTTACTTGGAGAGATTAGCATTCTTTGTCATAAGTCCCTTAGAATTGTACTAAGGCCTTCCACTGCAGCCTGGGCCAGTCACCTTGACTTTTGGTCTGCTCCCAGACTTTGATGACTGCAGAAGAGACAATGAGGCTGAAGACTGTGCAACTCTGCCTTATTTAAGTCCCAATTCATGACAAATGAAGATGTCCCTTGTGATGTCTTTGGATCCTTTAGAAAAAAAGGACAAACGATAGATGTCCACTTGTACATCCCTATTATGTGAGATAATTTTCCAGCTTTCCTTTCCCTTATGTTTTCTCCTATATTCTCTTTCCATTCTTTTCCCAAGATCATCAAGATGCAACAGAACACTTCCAGGCCTTCTCTAATTAGATTCCTGTCACCCCAATTATGAAAGCTTTCAGAAGAGACACATACATTTTTGCCCGATATTAGAATGTAATTCTTTATTCTTGTTTAGTCACTTTATTTAAAAAAAAATCTTTTTTAACCCTTACCTTCAGCCTTAGAATCAATACTATGAGTGGAAACACAAAAGAAAGACAACCGCTTGAACACATGGGTTGATGCAGGCATGGTTGGGGATGTAGACACTAAAAGACCACACCAACGCAACTATCAATAATATGTAAATAAGTCTTGATTGATCACACATGTTAAAACCAGTGGAAATGTACATTGGATATGGGGGGGGGGGTTAGAGGGGGGTGAAGGGGAAAGTAAAAACAAAAATCATGTAACCATGGAAAATTTTTCTAAAAAAAAAAATTCTTTAAAAAATAAAAAATAAATAAATAAAAGCTATTTACCATGTTAAAAAAAAAAAGAATCGATACTATGTATTAGTTACAAGGCAGAAAGTTTGTAAGGGCTAGATAATGGGGGTTAAATGACACAGCTAGGAAATGAAACTAGGACTTCCTGTCTCTAGACCTGGCTCTCAATCCACTGAGCTATCCAGCTGCCCTCTGTGTTTCTCATTTAAACCCTTATTTTCCATCTTAGTATTGGTTCTAAGGCAGAACAGTAAGAAATAAGAAATGGGAGTTAAGTGACTTGCCCAGGATCACACATCTAGTAAGTGTCTGAGGACCTATTTGAATCTAGGACCTCCCATCTCCAGGCCTGGCTCTCTATCCCAGATGAGAAAACTCAGGCAAACAGGGTTAAGAGTCTTGGCCAGGGTCATATAACTAAGAAGTTCCTGAGGATACATTTGAACTAAGGAAGAGGAGTCTTTCTGACTCCAGATCCAGCACTCTATCCATTGTGTCCCCTAGCTCCCCAGATATGAATTAAGTGAACCTTAAATGTATATAGGCATGATATTAATTACAGGTATGACATGAATACAGGATACAGGAATGATAGTAATAGAGGTTGACAATGAAGTGGCAATGAGGAGCAAGAAATATTCAAACTCCCCCACTTTAACTAGTGAGTCAGGAAGAATTAGTGAATATGTAGCCAATTCTGGATGAGGAGGCTAAGGATACTATGTCATCAGGAAGGAGCCAGGTCCAGTGGCAGGTAGAACACAGAAAGAGTGGAAAAAGAAGAAATTTAAGATGAAATTTAGTTTATTACCTCTGGTGCAGGTGATTCTGGCAGCACAGTGGAAGGAGTGGGTAGTTTTAGAACAGGATCCAGAGGATAAAGATTGATATGATTAAAAATAATAAAGACTGATATAATAGAAATTAGTAGTTTAATTAAAGCCATGGCCATGTTGGTAAAATATATATGACCTCGCCTATCTTTTATATTTACCACCAGAGCCCATCCTCTCCACACATCAGTCAGCCCTTCAGGAAGATCAAGAGGCCTCCTCTAGGCCCTCCCCCTGAATTTAAAATCCCCCTGTGTGGGGACCTTTGACATTCTCAGGCCCTAAGACCCATTGGAATCATGGGTAATGTAGTCTCAAAGCTCCCACGTGTCCACAAACACTACTTTTAAATTTATTTATTTATTTTAATCCTGGGACTCCATTCTAGGAGCATAGGGCCACAACCTGTAGGCAATGGGTCGCTCAGGGTCACCCAGCTGGGAAGTGTCTGAGCCCGGACTTGAACCTAAGACCTTTTCGTCTCTAGGCCTGGCTCTCAATCCACTGAGCTAGCCCAGCTGCCCCTACTTTAGGTTGCAGTTTCTTTAGCAGATGTAGTTTTTACAGGGTGGGGTTGCTAGCCCCACGCCCAACCCTCCTCCTTTTTCATCCAGCCTAGGGACCGTCCTTGGCCCAGGAGTGGTAAGGGCAGCTGAGTGGCTCAGTGGATTAAGAGCCAGGCCTAGAGAATGGAGGTCCTAGGTTCAAGTCCGGCCTCGGACACTTCTAGCTGTGTGACCTTGGGCAAGTCACTTGACCCCTACTGCCCACCCTTACCACTCTCATCAATGGAATAGACTTGGGGTAAATGACAGTAGCAAGATAGTGTTTGATAAACCCAAAGATCCCAGCTTCTGGGACAAGAACCCACTATTTGACAAAAACTGCTGG